>NW_017306904.1:601222-607366 GCF_000935625.1 Nanorana parkeri | reverse complement strand
CCCACCCCCGCACCCCCCCCCCCCCAGATCCACCAGTGGACACACTCCAGCAATACCCCCCTAGGATACACACACAAACACACACATTTCAGGGCTCTCTCGGAGTCTCAGCCCACAGGTACAGCATCTCAGTGCAGGCTGAGCATCTCAGGTGCTCCGCACAGCGCTCAGGAGTGTCAGACAGATACAGCCAGCCACACTGACACAAAGTTGCACGCAGCCAGCTCAGGCACAGCAGAGATAGACAGGGGGTGGTGCTGAGCTCACAGCCGATGAAGCTGCTGCAGACAGAGAGGGGCGGAGCACCCCTTCCAGTCTACAGGGTCACACTAGCAAGTGGTGGGGAGCTGACTCGGAGGGCCAGACCAAATTATTTCAAGGGCCGGATGTTCTCCACCACTGACATGGAGGAATCTAACTATTAAGTGAACCTTGCATTTTGATGAAATTCAATATCCAGAATATGTTTTTTTAAACAAAAGAGACAAAAGGTTCATCAGGCCAATCATTGGTAAAGAAGATTATTAAAGCTTTTGCCTACCTCTAGTAACCACCCTAAATGACTAAAAGAGGTTATTAGCAGCAATAAGAATTAATGATAGTTAGCACTGCTCTTACTAGGTCAAGGCTACATGAATATATATCTTGCATTTTCCCTCTAGCTGACCTTGCTGTACTCTATTTCCATTTATTAGAAACCACGCCATAACTCAGAAGGACCTGCAACAAGGGGAAATTGATGCTAAAATAACCACATACCTTCTGTGTATGTCCATTTGAACACATTGATGTACAGTACATACTTCTTTGCAGTGCAAAACTACTGTATATGGTATTGGTTCAAAGTAGATTACCACTATAAATCTAGGATTTAAATTTGTAGTCATTATATGGATTGATCAGACATGCTAGCCATATATCCCTATGGTCAAAGAGTAAAGGTATAAACATGACTGGCAGGCGTAAAGAGAACATTTGAGGGTGATGGAGGACTAATACTAAGAGTGTTATTATAAAAAGATTTTTCCACAGCCATGCATTTTGTTTTTCATTTTGAAGATATAAGCAAGCAAGTATTATATCAGAGAAAAACAAATATTTTCTCTTTGCATTACTATGCAACAGAACATGTGTTAAATGTGACATCAGCATTCCCATTAGCCAGAGCTAATGAATCCTTGTTTCCAGTCATGTCACACATTAGTGCTGTGTAGTAAAATCCTCCTCACACACTAACTTATAGCGAGGAATAGAGCTTCAATGAGTGTTGAACATAGTCTATTTGCTTTGTGTAATTTTGCATAAAAAAATATATTGAAAGGGAATCAGTTCCTATTCAAATGCATATTTCTATAGCAACTACAGAATCCACCTGAATCTAATTATCTCCTCAGACTATGCCACCAAAAAGAAAAATGAATAAGCATTTCACTGGTGTATGTGATGTGTAACATTTAACTTTGCAAAGTGAACCAGCTAAAGTGAAATGAGAAAAGTGTCTGAATAGCAAGTGTGTAGACTAAGGACACTGAATATAAAAATTCCTTATCATTGACATTTGCTGAAACTTCTTTTTCTTTACACAGAATGTGCATTCTGGAAGAAATTGTGTTTGCAATATTTAAAGGAAAGCTCTGGCCAAACTGCTCATTTGAAAGTTTAAATATGCATATATAGGAACTCCTTTACCAGACATAGAAGCTGTAAAGTAATGTACAAACTCTTGTGGATTATCTATCCCTACTGTGCTAAAATACAGTTTAAACCTGTTTACCTGATAAAGATCTATATAGCCAGGCACATACTCTTGTGATCTATCAGTCCCTGCTGTGCCCTATGACTGCACAGTATAACACGGCTGACAGTATTTTAGAGCCCAAAACACCAAGGAGCACAAAATGAACTCCATAACAATTTACATAGACTTCACATATCCAAGTTTATTAGTCCTTAATCATGATGACACAAGTAATAGCCAACATGTTTCAGGGCTTGCAAATTACCCACTTTATCGGGGCTGGAAGAACACAAGCAAAAAATGCAACATATAAAATATAAACAAGGCAGAGGGCCGTAATGATTTAGCCATTTATATGGTATCTTATGTGCCCCCCCTATATATTGTTCCTAGAGTCGCCACTGTTTACATCAAGAGTTACCTAGGACCCTAGATAGAAGATATACATCTCAAAATAATAGAAACAATCAAAAATAAAACATACAAAAGAAACTAGTATATGTTTATCTTATTCTGCTGCTGCTACATTATTCCATTTAGTTGTTCAATTGAAATATAATATCCCAAAGATATCCATTGGGAATGTACATCTAAGAATGTGTTAAATTACATTTCACACTATTCAATGTGTTTTTCCTAGCACAAAGCTACATTTAGAGCATTTCTCTCAGTTCTACCATTGCCTTGATGGTTTGGAGAACAGTTACTTCAGTGGCTGTTCACTACTGTATAATGAACCTATCAAGAACATCTTACCAGCAAAGTACGTGACATACATCAACTCAGTGATGTTCCTACTATAAGAGTGGTTTCTTTAGTAGTGTATAATGATAAGGAAGAATGCGGCAGCTTGTTTTTTAGAAGCTTACTAGGGTGGTAAACTGTTCAAAATCGGAGCAGTAGTAGATTGATTGTGGTTATGAAATTAAGCAGTATGATGGAAGAGAGCTAAAACTAGACGTTAATTTAATAGAGCATTACAATAGTGTAAAATCAGGCCATTATTTATGTGCCAGTAGAGTCCCTAGGATCCTTGAAATGCTATTGGTTAGGATTACCAACAGGATTTGTTGCAATATAGTATGAAATAAAGTATGTATAGTATGAATATATTTCCCACTGTTGCAATTACTTAGAGACAGGAACATAAATGTAAGAGATGGCTGACTGTCCACATCTCATGACTGCAGCTGCATTATAATTGGGTGCCCCCAGGTTATTAGTAGTTGGATTATGGGACCAGAACAGAGTGGCCATTCCCAAACAAGGGATAAACTATGAATGTCCACGAGTCACTGCTTGAACATCAGATATGACAGTAGGTCAGATGAAGGAAGCTCAAGATCAAATCAAAGGCTAAGCCAGCAAAGATGCCAAGAGGTACAGAAAAACACCACATTTGGGGTCAAGCCAAAGGTCAATACCAGTACTAAGCATCTGAGCAAAAAAAGATAGCAGAATTCAGAGTGAAGGGGCTAGGCAAAGATTACTCAAGATAGTTAAGGGAATCTATGGCAATCAGAAACACAATTAGAATATTTTATTCCAGATCCAAACTATACTACTTTATGATGAAAACTAGAATTTAGGAAGGCAGAGAACAGTCATTGAGCATTATAATGCCATAACACAGTTAGGGCATAGAAAGTGTGTTTACTATATGTATCTACAGTATATTGGGGGTACTTAGTAAGTAGCAGGCTGGGGAGAGGCAGAAGAGTCAGGATGCACTGAAGCAGAGGAAGTTCACAAGGAGAACAGGGACGCTTAAGTAGGGTGAGTGTAAGAAGCCAGGGAAACCATAGCCAACTACCCAACAGAGGACCACTCCACTGAAAATTGATCAATCTGCAAGTGAACACTAGTTGATTGACATGACAAATGCATGCTAGACAAAATGAACATTAGGGTAGAACTGAAGCCAAAACTTGTATTTAGATTTTGATAGAGTTGGAGGGTTATAACCCCTGTCACCTTTTTTGCCATCTGTATCCCATATTTCCCTTCACTTCTTGCCTGATAGGTACAAAAGGAAGGGAGAAAAAAATCCCTCAAAAATAAGGCAAATCACTGGTGGTCAGCAGGGTCACCAAAACTAGTGTCCCCATTAGAAGATTTCCCATCTATAACTGTTCTGGTGACAACCCAAAATTTGGAATTTTACTTTATAGTGGAGCTTCAGTAATCAGACATGGTCAGTCACCTGGACAAATGCGCAATAAAACCTGACCCATGTTCTACTCCTTTCCACTTTATCCAAAACATTAAAAAAAGGTTTTAGCCTCTTTAAGTTGTATTAAGGTGAAAAAAGATGGAGAACTATAGCTTAGGCAGCAGGCTTTTAACAAAAGAGTTCTCAATAACACAAAAGTAATGTCACACTGACTGACACCTTAAATATGTAATCTTGATAAAACACAACCATAATCAGGGCTGGACAAATCAATATGGAATTTAGGAGCCAGTCTGTCCCATCCAGGAGCCAGCAGGTGCCAGCTTCCTTGACAACACCTAGAGGAAATCTCAAAAGTAAAGAATCAGCTGTAATTTTCAGGAGCCTTGGCTACCTGGCTCCTGGGATTTGTCTATCCTTGACTATAATAAAGTCATGTATATCTGTATAGAGGAGTAGCAATCGTTCTTAGCAGATTCACAGCAACAAACCTTTATTTGCAGCCTTCTCGCTGTCTACAGCTTTGCCTCAGGCTGCAATGCCTATGGTCTTTACATAAAGCCCAAAATGAGCAATGTTAGTACACGTGCAGTCATATTGACTAACAATTCAAGATTTAAAGGTTTTGCAAATGTTGGAATACAGTCGTATAATCAGCTGCCCGTAATGAACATATGTTGTAGTTAGCGGGTTATAGTAGCCAATATATGTAAGAGATGTGCCAAGTCTTTCCCCCAAATTCTAGTAGCTTTAGCTGAACAGAACAGTCATGATTCTGGAACCTGAGACAGCATAGTAGAAGCCCATATTGCTTATGCAATACATCCATGTAAGCCAGTACCTATGGCATTGGAATCAGAGAGGACATCCTAGAATGCAGGCTTTTAGAACTATATACAGCTATACATTCCGCACTCAAGAAACATAAAGCTATATCTCCTTTCTCTGCAACCTTATGATTGATTAACTCCACAGGCCAATGGTATAAAGCACAGACAGCAAGATGCTATCAATAGCACATTCAGGGTTTCATTCTCATATATGTCAGGTATATGTCAGGTAACATGGTGTTAGACAAAATGTCTGGAATCTGTTCGAAAGTGGTTGACTTGTAAAAATAATTTTTATTCACAAGTGCCTAGCACAGCATGGTCTCTAAATACAGCCTTGGCAGGGGGCACATTATTTTTATAAAAGAGGCCTGTAAAGAACAGATAATCATGTCCAGACAGTCATTTTTACAAGATATTTAGCAAGTTCAGGAGTTCACGTGGAAGAAAAGCTGTGTTGTGAGCACTAAGCTGACAGTAAATGTGCTATAATGTAGGGTCAATAAAGAGAACCTGTCACCTCCAAAAGCTATCACTGTGTGATAGCACTACAGTTAAGTTTTTAAAAAAAAGTTTTAAAAAAAATAGTTTAAAAAAAAATAGTTTTAAAAAAAGTACTAAATAATAGTTAAAAATGTAACTAAATAAAAATGTAAAAATAATAAAACAAATTTTTTTTACAAAGTAAATATAAAATGAAAACCAGTCCCGCTGCCCCATCTGCATGTGAATAAACTGCGATTGTGTGCTACCGCTCGGAAAACACTGCAACCTGCCTGGCACTACTGGGGTGCCATTAGAAATGAATGGCCATCGCCGATCGTGCTATCAGTGCCATTATTTTGGAATGGCACCCCTGTCGTGCCAGGCAGATTGCGCGTTTTCCTGCAGCAATAACGCCCGGGCGATCCCACACGATCACGGGTTGAAAACACTGTGCTGTGCAGGTCGTGAAAATAGGTACATGTACCTTTTTTTCAGCGATTGCCACCCAGATGTAACCCCATACATGCGGAGGCTACCGCACACAATCGCATGTCCCGGGAATCAGCAGGTCTGCACCCACCCTAAAGGGTAAATTCACTTTCCCAAGTAATTTGGGAAAATGGAATTACCCGCACAAATCTCCTTCCCCCTCCACCAGTATGGGTGTACTATCTGTACCTGTTCTATGTATTCTGAATTTCGCTCGCAAATTGCAAGCACTCGTTGGTCAACGCGGTCACCTGACGGCACTGACCAATGAGAAGCGCTTCTGAGCACTGCTAAATACGGTTTTGGTTAAAATTATTTTTTTTGTATCAGGACAAGTAGATTGTAATGAAGGACAAGTAGATTCGGCCCCCACTTAACTCCTTGGACAAGTAGTTTTTTCCAAAATGTCCACACCCCTGTAGATATAT
>NW_017306904.1:598441-600525 GCF_000935625.1 Nanorana parkeri | reverse complement strand
ATATATATATAGATCTATATATATCTATATCTATATATATATATAGATATAGATATATATAGATCTATATATATCTATATATATCTATATATACATATATCTATATATATAAAGAGAGATATGATTGTAGGCTTCAACACTTTGTATTTACCAACAACTGAATATCCTTAATTTTTCAGATAGTCAGGGTAGCTGGTTCCTCAAGCACACAGATTTAAATTCATTCAGTGTTTTTGATCTGTAATTCAGCCTTCCTTTTAAAATTGCATGGTTTTTGCGTAAATCAATATCTCTAGAGACTGTATTTCCACTAATATATTCCATGTGGCCTCTAATCTGTGAATAATAATTTTCAATGTACGTCACTGGTCACTGGCAGACCTTTAAATGCAAAATTAAACTGTGTGTGAAGCAAAATCTGTTAACCCTGTGTGCACAAACACACAGACACCAGTAGAAATAATTTGGTGCTATGTCGGAGCTATGTCCTTACTTTCTAAAATTACATTAAGTAACGTATTAATAACAGGAAGGGTATCTGTATAACACTGTCCTTTGCCAGGCCCCATTTATCCTCCAGGTTCTGATGTAGGTTCTGATGAAGGTAATAGTGGGTTCAGGACTAGGGAATCCTAAAACATATGGCTACTATCAGAATCTGTCTAAACTAGCTCTATATTAATCTATCTAGTCTATATTTTCTGCACAGGGGCAGGCAATCTCACTTCAACTTTGCCCAGTTCAAATTTGCCCAATTATTTCTTTTTTACCAATACTTACCAAAAGGTTCCTTGTAGTATTTGATGACTATATACTGACATTTTTGTAGAAGAAATTGCAAAATAAATGACACATAATAAGTTGTTCTGGCCAGTATGATATGTTTTTTATTTTCCATCTCTTTTATAAATGTCCATTATTATTTTTCTTACCTCAATTTTCAATTTATTTTAATGTGGATGTGTTATTTTTCATTTTGTTCCAATCAGGAGCCCAGTATCTGCCCTCCAGGTGCTAAGGTCGCAGCCTGCCTTTACCCTCCTAAAAGAATAACCCCTTTTGTTTGACAACACCACTCTACTCCAAAGTCTTCTGCCACCTACATGCAACCATGTATTTATTCAAAAGTTGTGGACCAGAATGTAACACAGTTGCTATAGTGCTTAATTTTCTGCCGCAGACACTGCACATGCAGGTAGATGTAGAATTCAATTATGTAACTGTAAAATATGCGTTACACCTGCTGTTAGCTTTCATTTGGGAGGCGCAATAGACAAATGTAATATCATATGAGATCAGGAGGCCCTACAGAACCCTAAGATAACAGGTAAGGACAACATTTTGACCTATAAGACCACTGCCCCAACACCACTGCCTGGGATACTTCTCTAAGCTGTTACACATTTTATCCTATTTCAAGCATTACAGTTTGAAATACAGATCACAGTACAACTGTCCAGACAGGTGAGGTTTTTTTTCTTTTTAGGATGTGATAAGAATGTGATCATGCTAAATTTGTAGTCTAATGAATGCTTAGCATTCAGCACTGCTCCTCACAAGAAGGATTACACAGCACAGGTGATAATTCCAGGTCTAGGTTGTCAGATTTTTACCACTAGAGGCGATCGAAGCTAAAATAAAGGAGTTTGTAAAGTAGAGTGGAATTGTATGCACAAGCCAAAAGGTCAGAACAGGACACAGGAGCAGATCAGGAACCAGAAGACAAATGGAACCATTACCAGACTAATGCATAGTGATACATGAACCAAGAGAAAAGTCAGCATCATCGTGCATCAGGAAGGAATCTTTGGTCATACACTATCCGTCTGTGAATGTTGAACACTAAGACCATGAAAGTATAAGGTAAAGCAAGCATATGGTGTTAACATTTCGAAAAGAGACATTAAAATGAAAAAAAATAAGGCATAACCTGTTGCTATATAAATGTAATTGTAATTTTTTGTAACTTTAACCTGGTTCATAGTTAATTGATCAGTCTAGCACACACACACACACACACACACATATATATATATATTATATATATATAAATATATATATATACATATATATATATATATATA
>NW_017306904.1:590987-597756 GCF_000935625.1 Nanorana parkeri | reverse complement strand
TAATTTTTATTTATTTTTTTTACAAATTATATATAAATTACAGATTGGAAATTTCATACTGAAAATGTTATTTAAAATGTGAAGGTGATAATTCTCACAGTCACTGCTAAACATGATTAATTCTCAGCTAGCTATTGATGTATTTAATTTGGAAAAACATTATACCTTAGCCATTTTTACTGATATTATCACAGTTTACACTGTATGACTATCATATTGTGCAGTACTTTACACAGAACATTTAATCATTCCTATCAGTCACTGTACGAATGGAGCTTATGATCTAATGTCCCTTCTACATTTGCAAATATATTTTTTCCTTGTTTTTGATAGAGTTGGGAAGGTTAGATCCTCTGTGACGGTTTTATTACTATCTCCCTTATCTATACAAAATAAAGAGAAAAGCTGGAGTTAAACTGAGCTGCATATCACATTAAATAATCGCTACAAAACACTCGCAAGCAAGGGTAATCATTGACCCCTCATGACCATAAATGCACACAGGTTGGTCATATAGCACTCGTGTAAGATGTGTTAAAGGGGAATTGTGTCTTAAAAATAAAAATTCGAAAGCAGGATTTTTTTTATTGCAGTAAAGCTACTTGGGGGCATATTTATGATGCAGTAAGTGTGATTTTACCAAACATTAACTGGTGTGGAATCAATTACTGTCATTTAAAATATATAATCCTGGAAGATTTAGCATTGAATGTTTGGTGAATGCCAGATTTCTTGTTTTATAAACATACCCCATATGTCTCTTTTGCATTTGTATATCATCTTGCTCACAAACTATAGGAGGCTTTTTGGAACAGTGATCTTCTTTGAATATATTTTCAGAAACATCAAGCCACCCCCTCCTTCCCTCCAACACACACTCTATGCTACTGTGACTGAATAGCTAGCCTGAAATAACATACTTCATCAGCAGGTGACACTGCATGGGGAATTTGCAATTGTAGCTCCAGACCAAAAAATCAGAGATACTTCAATATCACAAGAAGCAGTACAAATCCGTTAGGAGGGCTTTCCCAGAATTTCCTAGAGAATTATACCATATTAATATGCACACTAACCTTATTCTCCCTCTGTATACATTTGGGAAAACACAAAGGCTTCATTCAGCATGAGTTATTTTCCTGCCGTTTGGTAATATAAATATATAAACAACTCAAAGAAAAAAAGAAATCCAAGTTACGTCTACATAGCCAGGCAGTAAAGTCATTGCAGTATTTAATTAATATAGTAATTTAATGCAGAGTACACCACAACAATAGACTAATTAAATGTCATTTGTTAGGAGGTAATCCAGAAGAAATCCCATGATAGGTTAGTGATATTTGCATCAGCGAGTCTGCTGCTATTACCAGCCGAACTGGCTCTCGCTTCCTAATGACTGCGACAATGTTTACATGGAATAATAAAACTAAATTAATAACTACTTCACAGAATTAAATGTCTAATAAAAAAACAGGCATTTTTAGCCAAATGAACTGTTCAATAAAAAGTCAAATTTGCTTAGATATGCTATTAAGCAGATATATTGTATAAATTTAATTTATTGCATCCATGGTGCGAATCCTTCATGATAAGGGTCCCAGGAGAATTGAAATGTTGGCATGCAAGGCATGGATAAAACAAATTACTTTTATCTCATTTACTTTTTGAGTGCATGGAACCCTCACCTACTTGCTGTGGCGATGGGCAAGAAAAATGATAAATTATACTCCGGTCCCTTTTTTTGCATAGCTCCACTTGAGTACTTTTTTCTTTTTTTTGCTTGCTTAATTTTAGCATTGGAGTTTGGTGTAATAAACGTTTATGAAAAGTAGTTAGTAACGACTACATCAAGTACTGTGTTTAGATGGTCCCTGGTTACATGATTGCTGTTTACAGCCTGTCTGTGTCAAATTGTATATGATACTTAAAAAGAGACTGATTCTAGTGTGACTATGTATCAATCTCAAGCTCAAAAACTGCATACCTCCCAATTGTCCCTCAATAGGAGGGACTGTGCCTCATTAGAAACTAAATTTTTCATTCCTCCACAGTTGTCCCTCTTTGTGGTCTGATATACAAATATCTGGTTCTATTTAACTACCAAAGTGTCACTATGCACTGAAATCGTTATCTTATTTCTTAATTATCATGTTTGCTATTTGAAAAGCCAGAATATATAAAACGTAAAGGGGGGAAAAGATGTCTGGATTTAACCAATTATTTTTGGCATATAAATTCTTATCGGTATGCAAAACTGGGGGGGTGGCGGGGGGTGTCACATGTCCATAACTTAAATACATAGTGGGGGAAGTTATCAAAACTGGATCAGATTTGCATTGCAACCAATCAGCTTCTATCTCTCATTTTCAAATCCCAACTCAGCAAACTGAAGAGAGATTCTGATTGGTTGCCATGGGCAACTGCTCCAGTTTCTGTCTGCTCCAGCTTTGATAAATTCCTCCCATTGTGCTAAGGTCCCCACACACCTTGCGATAATCGTACGATAATCGCAGGAAATCCCGCGATCGTACGATTATCGTAAGGTGTGTGGAAGCCGTGCGACCTCTACTACTGTAAGATCACACGACTTTTAACTTACGGACATGTTCGAAAACCCGCCGAGCATCGTACGATATTCGGTGGGTTTGTGGCATGTTCGTACGATAAAAGCCGTACGGGCCAGTGTGCGCAAGCACACACTGCCCGTTCGGCATTGCGATCATCGGAAGCCCGCCCCTCAGGGGGCGTGGCTTGCGATCATCGCAAGCACGATCTGCCTATGCAAGATAGGCAGATCGTACGTTTTTTTAAGTACCTTACAACCATCGCAAGACAAAAGTCTTGCGATGGTTGTAAGGTGTGTGCCCACCCTTAGAAGGTGTTTCTCATTCCCATTTGAGAAAGTTTGTAGGTATAAATTTGGTAAGTAATAAGACTGCTAACAACATAAAGTTAGAAGTCCTTGTTCTAAATGTCCTTTGTTTGAAACATCTCTGCAGTGGTTGAGAAACAATTCCCTTTATTCAGTGTAAAGGGAGCAATTATTTCACCAAGCATACAGTATGTTGCATGTATAATGTATGTTGGGAGACTTAAGAAGAAAACTTGAGCAGGTTTCAGCAAAGGGCAATCCAGAGCTGGGTGGGAAGTTCTATTACTATTGTGTATTGTTGGTCTAGTAAATGGGAATTCTGGGGGCGCTGCCTGATCCGTACCACAGTCAATAGAGTACAGTCAATAGAGTACAGTAAAAGTGCAGGCACTAGACAAAGCTCTATGGACAAAATTGAAGTGAAATAGTTTTGAAAAATATATGTAATTATAGCAGATTACATTGTATTGTGTGTATTCTGTGTAAATGTCATGTTTGCACTTTTGAATTTCCCGCCGCCCGAAAACGAAACTGAAAGCCAACAAGGTAAGTGACACTTTTGCGCAATCCCGAGTGTGGCTCGGGGGGTACCGCTCTTGGTACTGAAAGTTAACCCCGAGCCACACTCGAGAATACCGCCAAGGAAGTTATGAGATATCTGTTTGTTTATAGGTCGTCTAAATCAGTCTTAACAAATCAATTTGTTACAGAAGACCTAAGAAAACCAGTTCTATTAGCTTTGGAAAAAATGCAACAGATTGAGGATATTAGCAATGGAAAAACATATTTTCTGTTAGGTTTTATATTTTTAATAGTCATGCTAACCATCAACATCATCATTTTACTGCCCCCCCCCCCCAAATACAACCACCCCCAATGAAAAGAAAATTCCCCCCCCCCAAATACAAACACCGCCAATGTAACGAAAGTTTGCACAATGACCGCCAATGTAACGAAAGTTTGGGTGTCGATTTGCATATGAATGAGCCGCGATATTTACATATGACTGGGTCGCGGCTTATAGATATGCAAATTAATGTGGCCCATTCATATGATAATTTTTCGGCCTGGACAGTGCAGGAAGAACACTGCACTGCCCCTGCTGAGATATTAGCATATGAATGGGCCGCGGTAATTTGCATATCAATAAGCCGTGACCCATTCATAATTAAATATCGCGGCTCCGGAGAGAGCCGACAGCAGAGGGAGCTGGGTGAGGAGGTGTTTTTCCGCCCTCCCCCACCAGCGCCCTCAAGCGGCCGCTTGTGCTGCCTGTATGGTAGCGCTGGCCCTGACACCTAGTAAACAAGATGCACGATTACAGTCAGAGGCACGCTTAGTTCATTCATCCACCTATCTTATTTTATCATGATTAATGTGTGTTGAAAATGTTGACTTAACTCATCTACTATTAAACACAGCCCACTGCTTCCTGTTGGTTCTGCAGTTACATTTTATATGAACACATATTATCTTGGTGCCTTTCAATGCTTCAAAGGTAACTGTTGCAAAAAATGCTTTTCTAGTGCTTTACAATAAGATAATTATTTGCCTAAAAATAAACAAATATTGTGATGTTTTCTTACTAAGCCATGAAAACCTAGAATAGGAAAAATATTTTTTATTAAATAGGATTCTTATTCCTAACCTTAGAAGGAAAATGATGAAGATAAACAGGTACAACAAATTGTATCTAAAGTCTAAAACAAAATAAAATATATTGCTGTTTGCAAGTCCTTACATGTGGTGACTGTGATAGTTTTCTTTCTGTAGGCTTTATTTTTATGTGGTGATCCTGCCAGGGTGGCAACACTCACACACTGCATGAAGTGTCTGCTTCCTTGATTGAACTACAAACTATTTTCCCTATTCTTATCTCTACTACATAATGGGGTGTTGTTTCACAGAAGATAGCTGGGAAGACTGTGCTGAAACTAGCCGTACCAGCCTGAAGTGAATAGACGAACAGTGTTCGGCTCACTTCACTTCAGATCGGTCATTCACTCGGCTGCCCTCGGCAGCTTCGTGAATAGACCCCATAGTTTTAAATGTTAGTTCAGTTCACAGGAAATTTAAAGGACACTGCATTTGTGACAGGATCAACAGGTAGCTTTTGTATTTGCAGAACATGTACTTGAACTGAAACAAAAAAAAAAAAAGAATGCATCCAATAATTAGTCAGTGTGGAATCCCCTTACATTGGTGATCAGTGGAGAAGGGCCCCCTTAGATTGGTGATAAGTAGGAGAAGAGTTCCCTTACATTGGTGGTCAATTTGAAGAATACCCGCCTTACCTTTCAAGATCACCGGTGTCATTGGTTACTTTTCTAAGAGTCATAAATTGCTCAAGGAAACCCTTGCTCCAAAACCACTGGGGGAACCCTAGGGTTCTTTGGAACCCTTGTTGGGAAAGGCTGATCCAAACATACAACTCTCATGCTGAACATCTGGGCTATGGAAGAAATGGTGGGAAAAAAAGACCCATACTGAATGATAACATTGTCATACATTTAAATTTACCATACCACTTATTTATTATATGAGTAGATACTGGTAGTTCATCTGTATGTACCATGTATTAGAGCTATATACTGTATTACCAGATGCCTGGAGTATTTATGAGCTCCAAAAGTTTACAGCTGGTAACTGTAAATGATAAGCAAATTTAAATAGCAAACATTCTTCCAGCATGACACACATAATACTGCTTCTCATAATAATGAAATGGTTTTTGGTGTACATACCACTATAATTATTTTGTATACTAAATGCATAAATTAATTAGTAAACCAATAATGACAAAGGGGGCAACGGGCCAAATGCACAAGAAAGCCTGGCTCGCAGTCTCCGCTCTAATTCATAACAAAGGTTTTCTATCGGTTGGAAGTCAGGACTCTGTGCAGGCCAGTCAAGTTCCTCCACCCCAGACTCGCTCATTCATGTCTTTATGGACCTTGCTTTGTGCACTAGTGTGCAGTCATGTCCGAACAGGAAGGGGCCATCCCCAAACTGTTCACACAAAGTTGGGAACATTAAATTGTCCAAAATGTATGCTGATGCCTTAAGAGTTCCCTTCACTGAAACTAAGGGGCCGAGCCCAACCCCTGAAAAACAACCCCACACCATAATCCCCACTCCACCAAGCATTACACTTGGCACAATGCAGTCAGGCAAGTACCATTCTCCTGGCAACCGCCAAACCCAGACACATCCATCGGATAGCCAGACAGAGAAGCGTGATTCGTCACTCCAGAGAACACATCTCCACTTCTCTAGAGCCCGTGCTTTACACCACTGCATCCGATGCTTTGCATTGCACTTGGTGATGTAAGGTTTGGATGCAGCTGCTTGGCCATGGAAACCCATTCCTTGAAGCTCTCTACGCACTGTTGTTGTGCCAATCTGAAGGCCACATGAAGTTTGGAGGTCTGTAGCTATTGACTCTGCAGACAGTTGGCGACTTCTGCGCACTGTGCGCTTCAGCATGCGCTGACCCCGCTCTGTTATTTTACATGGCCTACCACTTCGTGGCTGAGTTGCTGAGTTGCTGTTGTTCCTTGTTGCTTCCACTTTGTTATAATACCACTAACCATACTATACTACCACTGACCGTGGAATATTTAGTAGCAAGGAAATTTCACGGATGGACTTATTACATAGGTGGCAACCTATCACGGCACCACACTTAAATTCACTGAGCTCATGAGATCGACCCATTCTTTCACAAATGTTTGTAGAAGCAGTCTGCATGCCTAGGTGCCTAGGTGTTTGATTTTATACACTTGTGGCCATGGAGGTGATTGGGACACCTGAATCCAATGATTTGGAGGGGTGTCCCAATACTTTTGGCAATATAGTGTGTATATATATATATATACATATATATATAGAGAGAGA
>NW_017306904.1:539327-590935 GCF_000935625.1 Nanorana parkeri | reverse complement strand
CACATTTTTGTTATTATTATTATTTTTATTATTATTATTATGCGTCAACAGTTACAATTAAATTCAACAAATAATCATATGCACCCATTGCAAATATATTTTCTGTTATATAATGTTTTTCATGAAATATCTAAAGTCAAATGTTGGCTTTCACTCATTAGATTTTAAATCAATATTATTATGTTCTTGTATCAGTTTAAAGTGTTGTATTTTGATTACCTCATGAAAGTAAATTATTCATTGTGATGAGCCAAGGAAGATATCATGCAGACATGCTTCATTACTCACCTCTATCAGACTTGACCTGCAAGTACAACAACATGCATTAGCATCCAGTGACTGACAACTGCGGCCAACTGCTCTAGATTGAGGAGCTTGTTAGGATCCATTTCAAACTTATCATATAAAAAGCCTAAAAAGTCTCATAGAGGCTGTAATTCTGATTGTAAAATTATGTTCACTGTTGCCAGTCTGATTTTTTTTGTGTGTGATATTTCTAATACATAACAACAGCTGTTGGTAATAATGTATTACAATGTACAGTTATTGTAGGATAAATTCAGCTGAACCATGTTTTTGTTAGCTGACCATTTACAAATAATTGCTCTCACAGAGCTTCATTACATAATACTTGCCTTAAAGTGCAACTGAAGCCACAACTTATTTTTTTTAGTTTTGGATAGAGTGGAGAGGGATTAGAAAAGCTTTCACGTTTTTATTGCTGTTTGTATACCCTGTTAGGGAGATTCTCTCTCCTAGTGACTGTGTTTATTGAGCGTGAAATAAAATCTCAAATTTGGGGTTGTCATTAAAACAGGAATAGATGGGAAATCTTCCATTGGGGACACTTGTTCTGGTGACCCCGCTGACCACCAGAGATTTATCTCTCTTTGGAGGGATTTCCTCTCACTTCATGTTGTGGCTATCGGACAACAATAGAAAACAGCTGGCAGAAAAAAAGCTGACAGGAGTTAAAACCCTAAAAGACACATAAAATGCTTGTGTTTATTCAAAGCCAAGCAAGCTAACAAATCTCTGCAATTAACTATAAGAAAACGTTTAACCCTACATTCAATGATACCTCCACTGCATTCCAAAATAAATTAATGGCAACATGTTCATTTACAGTCACCTTTTCTTACATGTGTTACAGCCCATGCCGCCACTGAAATGTTCAGAACTAAAAATAAGTCCCACAGTGCTTTGCTTTAACATCTATCTTAACTACTTAAATTCTTAACTATGATGTTCCTGTACTAATCATGCTGGACTTTAATGGTACCATCACAACAGATACACCCTCACTATCCAATAGTATTTTTTATTGTTCAAAAATATTGTTGGTCATAAATAAAAAAGACATTCATATTATAAATGTGTATCATGTAGCAAACAACATCAAACAATTTAATTTAGTATGTTATCTCCATAAATATGTATCATTGTATGTAGTTCCTTTTGGGGGTTATCAAAATGTTGTAATTATGGAAATGACAACATACCATTTTTTGATGCACATAGATTTGATCTGAAGCCATCGGCTGCAGGCCCGCTCCCTGCTGATGTATGTCTCTAAATCTACCATGGGAGAATTAATTGCTGACACCCTGGATCTATACATGATCTGAGATTTTTTTAACACTTAAAGGTATTGTGATATGGTATTTGAAAAATAAGCAATATATACTGTGATATACCACAAGCTCACATGTTGTCTTGTCTTGACAGTTAAATAAGGATATTTTAACAAGTGATACCTGGGGTCTCCTGAAGAAGCAGTCATGTGAAACGCGTTGAATCCAATGTCCCTGGTGCTGAGAGGTCCAAATTTTCAACTATTCTCACATATATTAATGGCATTTAAATTATTAATATATAATGTATGGATTGGAAAGGCAAGGATGCTGTAAATATTGCTGGCCCAGCCAAAAGATTGGGGCAAACACTCATTTTTTGATGACCTGTTGTTATATGATATACATTTGTAATATGAATATCTTTTTTTATCTGTGCCAAATTATTGGATACTGAGAATTTATTTGTTGTTAACACTCCTGTACTTTTTACTGGGGCAACTGCAAAAACATGCTCCCCATAGAATGCCTGATCTGCAATAAAGTGCCTGACTGTTTGCACGTATTTTTAAGTTAAGTTTCGCTTTTAAGTGGGGAAAAAGTAATAGGCAGAATAGCAAAGAAGTATACGGATTAAAGAAGGAAACCACAGATGCATGACAAACAATACATAATTGTGCAAAATGGTCAATTTAGTATTCTGTTTGGTACCAGGATACATGATGAGTCATAGCTTGGGAAAGAGATAACATTTAGGAGGAAGGTGGGAAGAAATTATAAAATGAAAGAAGGGGATGAGGACTTTTAGATAATGTGCAGGAGCTCTGTGATAAAAAGACTATTCCATGCAAGCATCTATTTATTATTAAGCTATTAAAGGTCATTTACTTAAGTAGAAAAGTAGAGATTTTCCTTTAGGAAGAAAATAGGCGTCCGAGCAGACAGAATGCAAATTGCTTTATTTATAGGACATACATTTTTTTAATGATTTCTGGGTGTTCAAATATAAGAACACAGACACACACCAGTGGGCACATAACCAATATTATACAGCCAGCCAAAAGTTTAAAAGTCAACCCAAATATCTTATTGTTAACCCAGAACTGGTCTCCCTGTCACTGTCTAAGAGGTGTTTTTTCTTTTAGCGTAAGTGGGAAACCCCTAGACTTGTCCCCTGATACTGAAAAGCAGATGAATCCCACTTGGAATCCCCACCAATCAGCTGTTTACACAGAGCAGCTGTTAGCGAACAAACAAACCAGACAGAAACTTAACATGCAGGTTTAAAAAATAAAATGAGTTTGTGCAGTCTTTAGGGGTCTGCCATCAACGGCCTCATTGGCCAACTGAGCTGTACCTGGCAACAGAGGAATGGAATTATCTGAGGCAAACATGCTGTCAATAAAGTAACGAGCAAAACACTGGAGTCTACTAGCGCCTGAGTGACAGCGGTGGAATCAGCCCAGGAGAGGACAACCTTATCTAATGGTTTGTCTTTTTGGTGAACCAGGGACAAAGTATTTCCACCTAGGGTCTGCCCCTAACAGAACCTTAGATGCAAGTGCTTCCCAGACGCATTGCACACGTCTTTAGAATATGTCCACTGAGACCGCAGTAAAGGCACAGGATCCTCCTAAAGGCCCGTTCAGCCTCAGAAAGACAAGTGAACCCCAACTGCATGGGTTAATTGCCTGATGCACCATCCCCAGGAGACATGGGAGGTGAGGGGGGGAATGGGAATGGGGGGAATTGGAAAGAAAACCTGGGAGCTAGTCTGGTAGGGGGCCTTTGTAGGCACTCCCTAAAATATGATCTCTCCCTGAGCCTGGTATTGATCAGAATCAGGAAAGAAATGAGAGCTCAAAATCACTAGGCAAGTCTTTGGTCTCAATTTCATCATTCAAGGTATTGGAGAGACCATGTGAGAAGGCAGCCACCAGAGCCTTGTTATTCCAGTCCACCTCTGCCACCAGGGTACAAAATTCAATAGCATACTCGGAAACGTTTTGTGTACCCTGTAGGACAGACATGAGCTGTTTGGCAGCAGAGGTCCAACAAGCTGGTACATTAAATACCCTATAAATGGAGGCAACAAAGTCAGGGTAATCGTGCATAACAGGTTTATTGTTCTCCCATAGGGGATTTGCCCAGGCCAATGCCTTATCCAAGAGCAAGGATATCAGGAAGTCAACCTTTGACCTATCGGATGGAAACACATGAGGAAGCATTTCAAAATAAATGCCCATGTTGTTTAAGGAAGCTACGACATTGATTAAGATCACCATAAAAAAGCTGAGGGAAGGAAGCTGAACCGGACATACCCTTAGCGACTGCTGGTTTACCTGCATCTGCAGAAGTGGAGGCAGCGACATGAGAAACCACCGGCCAAAATACACCTGGCTCAAGAAATGGCGGTGCTTGTTAGGAGGGTCTGCAGTGCCAGGGCGAACTGATCCATACAGTGATCTTGTTGATCCAGCCTAGAGACCAACGTGGGTAGCATAGGAATACCTGCTCAGGATGTATGGCCCTTGCGTACTGTTAGGGAACCACTAAACCAGACAGAAACTTAAAGTGAGGGTTTAAAAAAATAAAATGAGTTTATTGAAAACAACAATAAACATAAATGGTAAAAAAGCAATAAAGAGAGTCCAGGATGTTGTCAGTGCAAAGCCCGAGGTCAGATGCCAAAGCGCGTAATCAGCCAAACCAAGTCAGGGAACACTGCTCTCAGGATGAATGGAAACGAGTGCTGGAGTCAGGAACCAGGAGATCAGTCAGCTAGAGCCAGGGTCATATACGGAATCCAGAAACTGCAGAGCACTTGGTAGATCAGAACACATGCAAGGGCGTAGAATGAATGGACAAGCTGAAGGTTAAATAGTGAACTGGTATTTGCATCATCACTCTGAGAAAGGAATTTGCCATGAGTTTGTTAGTAGTTGCAGAATGATGATGTTTACGGGTTTGGTCATAAGAGGGTACCAAAGAGGAACAACGGTGCCAAACATATTGCAAGAAGCCATGCTGCACCCGACTGGAGGAGGAAGGCTAAGAAACCCTAACAGCAGCCAAGCTCAAAGCCTGCCACCACTCTGCTTGGTTCTCTGCAACTGCCTTTTGAAATCAATTGTTTTTCAAAGATTTATCCAGTTTTGGGTGGACTGACTCTTCAATAGGAAGTATGTGTTTATATTATTTTTTCGTCACGTGTTTTATTGCAATGTTTGTTCATTTATAATAACAATAAATAGCCTGGAGGCATGCTTGGTAATAATATTTGTTGCACATTGATACATACATTGAAAATAATTGTAACAATTATTCACTGAGATTTCATTCTCTTTGACTCTGATATAAGTTTATCATGCATGACTGTTATATGTCCCATCTTTAAAAAAAGGAGCACTGCACATACAAATGCCACATGTACGCTGCAATACCATATGACCAACTCCAGCAATTGTTTATATTGGATGGAATGGAGAAGAGTCAGAACCTCAGTCAGATTTTTATTGCTGACTGTATGTATGTATGTAGATTGGAGAGATAACCTCTCACATTCTGTCCCGATAGCAGTTACCATAATAGAAAGAAGAGGTGATGTGCAAAAGGAAGAGCAATAAAAAGGAACTCCCTTAGTGGAGATACATGTTCCAGGGACAGTTGTCCAATGTGTAATTACTCCTCCTGTTGTGTCTCCAGTACAAGAAGTAAGAAGTAAAACCCTTGTCTGGTTTTTGTTGCTTTCTGTGCACCTGCTGGTGGACATTAACAGGGTTATTAACAAAAGGGTGAAGAGTTTGGAGAAGACAGGAGCAGTGAACAATCTAGGCCAAAGTAGCAGATATGGAACAATTCTTCAATTCAGCTCACTTTCCAGTTCAGCTATGTTTTCTTAGATTGTTCACTTCTCCTGACTTCTCCAAACTCTTCACCCTTTTGTGAATGACCCTGTAAGATCTCATTTAATTTCCAACTCCTGAGACGGAAAGGGAAGCAAATTTCCCCTACTGATACAAGGAAAACACTTGTTAAATGTGTATTTCACCTTGCAGTAGGGTGCTCCCCACAATGCATGGGTTAAGTGTTCATTTTTGTCCAGGTTCAAAAACAGCAAAGTTATACTCACCCGAAGCTTTGAGCCAGCCAGCTGTCACATCGCTCCCTCCTGCCTCTCTCCTGCTACGCTGCAGCACTGAAATGTTCCTCAGCATCCTTATGTCTATACACTGTGTAAAAACATGATGATGTATGGGACCTTAGACTGCTGCAGTGGAGAGGGAGAGAGAGGAAGGACCTGTCTAAGAACAAACAGGTGAGTATAACTTTTTTGTGTGTGTCTAGACAAAAAAGAGCAGTTAAACCTTGCAGTGCGGAGGTAGCTCCACTGCAAGGGTTAATAAAACATTTTATTGGAGGTTTTTCTTTAAAGATTTTAGCCATTCTCTACCCTATCCAAAACAAACAAAAAAAGGTTTTAGCTTTAGGTATATTTTATTAATGAAGGGGAACTTATTATTATTATAACATACGACCCCCATGCCCAATTAGGGTATTCCTGTAATACAATATAAAAAATGGTACAACTCAACACAAAACACATTTTTTAGGGATAGTGAATTTTCTTAGGAATTAGTAAAAGTCTCAAAGTTTTTGCACTTGACTGTAGTCTGTTTTTGCATGTGTTGAGTAAACCCCCTGCAAAGATCTCCTGCTGATCAAAGCAGTATGGAACATATACCACTTTTGTGACATCCTTGTCTATTAACGGATGAACTAAACAGACCCATGTTAGGTTGGAGTTATTTATATGGTGCCGGCAAATTTTGCAGTGCTTTACATATTCACATCACTCCCTGCCCTCAAGGAGATTACAATCTAAGGTCCCTATCTCACATGCAGCATGTCTTTGAAGTGTGGGAGGAAAGCAACACAAGCACAGAGAGAACAGGGAAACTCCTTGCAGATAGTGAACTGGCCAGTATTTAAAACAGAGACCCCCAGTGCTACAAGGCAGAAGTACTAATACACCACTGCTATGGGCAGCTGGAGCACAAGTGTCTCTTTACAGCCGATTACCTACAATCTGTAATGTTTAGGTCCGAAAAATGGAGAAAGCAAACCTTCTTAGTTTTTTTGGGGAGGGATTAAATTGACTTTGAGGTAATCAGAGGTAAACATACACATGCCTGTTTACATCTGGATGCCTTTAGGGTTTCTTTGTTTTCCAGTCAGATCTGCCTGAGAAACTGACAGGAAGAGATCTGATCGGACTGCCCATGTGAAAGGTTACTAAAATGCTGTCTTACACTTGGGATCTGACTTACCACAGAGTGAAGTGAGGTGAAGTGAAGTGAATTTAAATAAATGCAAACACCCATTTATGAACAGCAGAATGTAAAGAAATAAAAAAGTAGTTTTTTTTTGCTCAAGATTGAATGTTGAAAGTGAACACGGGTTACTTCACAACACGTAGTAACCCAGGCCCTTGGTGTATACAATACTTTTCGCAGAGAATGTCTTACTTATTAAGTGATTACATAGGCTATTACAGATGATTATTGGACTGCACATTTCTTAGAATGGCATACTGCAGCTAAGAATAGCACAAATTTATTAAATGCCTAGATATGTGGCATCGTTCAGTAGCCCAAAGCAACCAATCGGAAACCCACTTCCATTAACGTGACTGCACTAAACCGCTGAGCGCTGAAACCTGTTTACTATAGACTACTACATTGCTCTCTGTCCTGTTATTAAATCAAACATTCTTTTTTTGTAAAGAAAAGATATGAAGAGCAATCCTTTTACTTGCCAGTATATTCCCATAAATGTACATATGTACATATTACTTTTCAGAAACTCCCTTGAGTTTAGCAATGCCAGTATAATTCTAATCTGAGTTTCAATTTTGCAGAAAGCTTTTTGTCAAGAAAAGCTGAAGTGAAAAATAATAGAAGTGTTATTCTCAAACCCTGCAGCTGTTTTTTTTTTCATAAGGTTGCTATTCCGACTTTAGCTTTCGTGCCTAAAATAGGATATGTCTGCCAGAATGTTGTCTAAACTTATATATTTTTTTTTTTTTTTTAATCACTTAATAAGATGCAGAGGTATTTAGAAGAATATTACCAATGGTAATTGAATGACAGTTTCACAATGTTTTTGAGTCGGCAGGGTTACATTAGGCTATATAGAACAAAATGAATTCTCAGTGGGCTAATTAATTTAATGCACCTTATACATAGATACAACCCTGTTCAGTTATACTGAAGCTCATTTATGATAGAATATCAGAGTGTTAAAGAGTATTCCAAAAGCCAAAACTTTATTTTTAGACTTTTTAGATTTTTAGAGATAAAATAGGATGCTAGTTAAAATGCCTGCCAGGTTATCTGAATGCTGTCTGTGTACCATTGGGGATATTTTTAATTCCTGCCCCAGGGATGCAATAGGAAGTCAGTGGAAATCTCCTATTATTAGGGGAATATCAATCTTAAAAAGTTGTCTGGGGACAACTCCATAATTTTGGATTGCCCCTCTCTTTCTCGGTGAGAAGTGTTGCGAGTACAAATAGAGAGGTGAATCTTTCTAAAGAGGACACAGACAGCAATACAAAAATTGACAGAGGGTTTAACCCTTCCCTACATTATCCCAAAATTGTGATACAAGGCATTTGCTTAGAAAAATAGAACTTGTGGAGGTGCCCAAGCTCTGTGTGGCAGACAGATACGGTGTCCACTAGGTGTAATTATATAACTTATATAACATATTACATCTGAAATGGCTAACATAATATATAACTGACAATATAAGTCACATGGTGCTAATGTTGTTAATCTTCCATTGGATGAAAAAAAAGAACACCTGCATGTCAAAATAGCACCCTAGCTAACAAAACAAGTCATTAAAAATGTAAGCATAGTCAAAACTTTTTCTTTTACGTTTTCGATAGAGTAGGGAAGGATTAGAAGCCCTGTAAAGGTTAACGTGGTAAATATGGTTCCGCAAGTGGTAAGTGCTCTACTCCAATTTGTAAGGGGAAAGCCTTTTATAGAAATAGATGATTGAATGGTTCTTGATTCAATAACCTGGCTGATGGATATGAATGCAATAATCATATAAAGCTACTTTGAATTAGGATATAATGTAAGGCTTTAATGCTCAGGAATGGAGTAGAGCTCTTACAATTTTTTGTACCATATTTTGTTTTCTGTCATCTATAAGGCCATTCAGGCCATGATATGTGGTTTATGTGAGCATCCTATAACTGGAAAAACACAACGGCCCCTCGTTTGCACCTGGATTATTATTTTTTCCAGTCTACATTTTTTTGGTCTGTGTACCTGCTTGCTGTCTATAACCTGCTAGATTCCCCTTTTCTATTTGTCCTGAGGATTCTTGACAGAAAATGTCAGAAGATGTATACTGGTACTGTCACTGATTTATATTCTCTAAATGCGAATGTAAACCGCACTCCATTTTCCCTGTACTTAAAATTTCTTCACAGTTAATGCAGCAGGTCCATAGTGTAAAGGGAAAAAAAGTCACCTACTGGTCAGCCTTGCAGCACTGGGGTTCTTGGTTCGAATCCCATCCAGTACACTATCTACATGGAGTTTGCATGTTCCCCCTGTGCCTGTGTAAAGTCACCTCTGGGTACTCTGATTTCCTCCCGCACTCCAAAAACATGCTGGTAGATTAACTGGTTCCTGTCTAAATTGGCCCTAGTTTGTGTGATAGAGACCTGGGATTGAGAGCAGGGACTGATGTTAATGTACAGTATGTAAAGCACTGTGTAAATTGTAGTGGCTATATACATGCCTGTAATAATAACTACAAATAAAAAACATTCTAAAGGAAAAAATTATCTGTAAGGCAAATCCAGACCAATGAAGTGTATCTTTCTCTCGTTGCTTTTGTCATTAGTCATTTGGTTCAGTGATATGCTTTGTACTTGGCTTTTTGTCTGCATGACCAATACAATACGTACAGTACGTTAAAGCTGCTCCCTACACAAACTGTGTTGCAAGCCAGGCCAAGGACTTTGAGCCAGTGACTGTGAAAAGTGGATTCCTTTGTTATAAACAATTAGAACACTACTGATTTTAAAATATCAAATGATTTGGAGACTTTATTTCTTAATTTCGAAAGAACAAAACATTGTACTAATGAGCAATACTTAACCTGTAGAATATGGATACTACAGATACTTATTACAGTTTAATTAATGTGATTTAATTAGAAATGGAGACACTTGAAGTAGAATGGAAGAGATTATGCACTTTGAAAGTAATCACATTCCAGACACAAATTAACAACAAATGAAATGCTTTAGTGGTACTGGTATTAAATTACAGTCAAAAGCAAATCCCAGACAAAATAACATTTAGGAAAGAATACAATGTGCAAATATTTATTTACTTGGGCCAAGCTTTATTTTTTAATATACTAGTTTGAAAAAGAAAAAAGCAATGACCCCAAATGTTTGGGCTTGTAACCTCCTTGTGTAGTAGAAAGAACAATCCATCACACAAAATGTCAATTATTCCAGTAGGTATCTCTGCCTCCATATTTGATTGCAAATATCTACATGCCAGCAGGGAACTGGTGTTTAACTTGTAATTTTAAAGTGTTATGAAATCCAGGTAAAAATACATATATATATATATTACCATGTGGCTACTATTACTTAAATTACTGTATGTCAAGTGATTTTGCTGCCAGTATCATCTGCACATCTCTGGATCTTTCCTATTAATTCCACAGTAAGTAATGTGTGTGCTCCTAGACTTCCTCCTTCCTTCCCAATGAAGTCCCATCGTAGCAACTGTAATGTGCACACTCAGCTTATCTTTTCCTGTTGGTCCTCCACTGCATTGATATTGGGTAAAGAGTCCATCAGAAACTCTTTGCAAATGAATTGTGCATGCGCTTTACCAAGGCACACATGAAGGATCATGGGACATGTAGTTCCGTCAGGGGCCCCAGAAGAGTGGGGGTGTGTGTGCTCCAGTAGGGGAATGTTGCACACAGAGGAGCAAGTTGCAGAAATAAAATAAAGGCAAATAAGAGCTTTGCAAAAGGAGTACATTTAAATTAATATTATAATTAAAGATCAAATATTCATTAAAATAGAGAGCATACTTTTATCAAGACAATCAAACATGACTTAAACTTGGCTTTTAATCCAATAACTAGTGTTGAGTACGTTTCAACAAAAATGTGCATATATTTAGATATACCATATATAACTTGACCATCTCTGCATTAGTGCATTTGAGTAAATTGCTCTTCTCTGGCCTCTGTGTCATAATATAGAATAGCAGGCTCACATCCATCTTGAACCACTATGGTTGTTTACATGCCTCTTCTTGCTGATCGATTTGCAGCCCAATCATTCCAGCCTTTCTCCACCGCCGATGCAACTTTGGAATTTTCCTCAGTGTCCTCACGTTTAAACACAGTTTATAGACGTGATGATTTACGGAACCTTGGACCACTGCAGAGAAGGGGGAGAGACGATGGAAGGGCCAGTCTAAGAAAGAGCCGGCTCGGAGCTTCGGGTAAGAATAACTTTTTTTTTTTAAATTGACACAAACGAGCCACCCACTGCAAGAGTTAATAAAACATTTTCCTGGAGATCTTTTTAAAATTGTAATACAGATGTGTTATAGCTCAAATCCGGCATGCCTTACATATCTTCCATTCCTTCCTTCCCACCATTTTTTGTTTCACAGAAGAAGATGTTGTAATCATTTCCGTAATATATTTTTCATGAGGCAATTTAGAATTTTAAAAATCTCTGCATAATGTCATGTATGACACTGACCAGATGGGTACTGCATTCACTAAGAGCAAAAAGAGAGTCAAAGGGAAACTAAGAAGGTTATTCACACAGCTGCCGAAGGCAGCTGAGTGAATAACCAACCCGAAGTGAAGTGAGCTGAACGCTGTTCGGCTATTCACTTCATGCTTGTACGGCTGATTTCAGCCGTACAAGGGCTGAAATCAACCGTACATCAGCTTACTTCGGCTGGCTTCAGTTCGGCATGTTCGGCTGAGCAGAAGTGCAGAAGGAAATCGACTCAGCTGATCCAGCATCTGGATCAGCTGAGCTGCACCTCTGGCAGGCTACTCGCTGCTGTTTGGCCTATTCTCATAGGGGCTGAACGGCAGTGAGTGAATAGCCGAATGCCACCAAGCGGCAATCGGCTCTGCTATTCTGCTTGGTACCTCAGTGCTGCTTAGCAGAATAGCAAATCAGTGCAAAAAGTAGAAAACATTTTTTTAAAAGGTAAATAAATGATAAATCTTAAAAAAATAAATAAAGCTTTCCCAAAAAAAGACCAAAATAAAGATAAAAAAATGAAATCATTGAAAAAACAAAAAGATCAATAAAAAAAAGAAAATAAACAATTGGGTGGAGCTAGCAGTGACAGCTAGCTCTGCCCAACTGTTTCCTATTGGCCGGGACCTGCCAATGAATAACACATTGGCAGAGTCGGCCGTGATTTCACGGCTGGCTCCAATCAGTTGCAATGACAGATCTGATCTTTCGGCCGGCTCCGCCAAGTTGTCATTGTGTAATGACAGTTCAGCATCCCCAGGTAACCTAGGGATGCTGATCTGTCATTGCAACTGGCCGGAGCCAGACGTGAAATCACGACTGACTCCACCCCGCTGTCAGTTGCAAGACTTTCAGCCCGCTTCGGGGGACACCTTGGCTCAGTCGAGTGGAAGCATATGCCTTCGGCTCGACTGAGCCGCTCGGCCAACTTCAGGAGCTGCACAGGCTCGGCTGAACTAAAGGGCTCCGGCAGCCGAAGCTTGACGAAGGATCAACCGGAGCTTCGGCTGATCCTTTGGCTAGCTTTGTGAATAACCCTTTAAAAGTTTGTGAGATCCTAGGTAGAAAAACAGAATGATACTCTTAAAGTATGTTTCAACTTTCACAGCCAAATTGGGAAAACACCTATTTTATATTTGTTACATGTTCTCATTCACATAGCATTAAAAATGTTCTTGCCGTTTAAATTGATTTTATTTGGGTTAGGGTTTTAAGGGTTAACATTTTTTCTTGCTTCCATTTCTTTTAAATGTTAGAAGAAGCTGTGAAGGGTGAGGGGCCCAAGGTGGCTTGTCTGTTGTATGTTAATGAAGCTTATCAGATAAACACAACCCTCAAATTTCAGTCCCATGTCTTTCCATTAGGGCAGACCACTGTGAAAAGGCCCAGAAAAATCTGGAATTAGCCATCTTACCGGCTTTAACAAAACATATAAAAGGTAATAAATATTTTTTTAAAGTTATTTTTCAATATGCTGTGTGAATAGGCACACATAACAAACATATAGAGGGGGTTTGCAAATATGACTGCAAAAGTAGAAATACACTTTAAAGCGTGTTTAAACTTAAAAGAAAAAATATAATATATTCTTAAATATGTTGACTACATTCTTTGGTTTTTTTTAAAATGATTTTTCCCCCTTTTTTTATCTGGTGATCCATCCAGTAAGTCTGTTAATTTTCAACTTCCTTTGACAGTGGGATTTAATTTGTTACTAAAATCCTTCTAAATCTGCTAGTGCATCTAACACTGCCCTCCTCACAGGGTGACGATGCTGCTGTTCAAGGGTGGCTCTGTTGTTCCCCCATAAAGTGCAGCCACCCTGGCAATATCACCAGGTGAAAATTAAGGGGTAAAAAAGTATATAAAAAAAATAATAAATGTAGTCATGACATTTAAGGACCAGTGGGCTGCAATATATTACAATATTGTTTTTGGGTTCCGATACACTTTACAGTTCACCTAAAGTCAAAAACGCACTTGAGAGACACTGGTCTTCCTTAAAAGCACAGGTTTTAGCCCTGAATGGTATAATGGAGTTGGCTCTCTTTTATGACTTCAGCCTCACTTCCGCACTGTAGCAGCAGGTGGGCTTTGTGTGAGGCAGTGGCACTGTTTGGGTGCTCAGGCAGTTCACACTGAGCTTATACATTGATTAGCAGCTCTGTAATTTAATTTGCATTCATTGTAAAATACATTCTCTGGCATGGCATAAAAAGAAGTCATATGGCCTTGACCTTTTTTGGGAACTGGCTCTCTGCTGGCACATAATCGTGGATGATAGTAATCTATTCCAAAAATCTCTGCAGAAAGCATTTTAAGAGTAATAGTTCCCCTGTGCTCATACAACAAGGGAGGATGATTTCCATTCAAATATATACTGAGCTGTGTAACTGTACTTAGGGTAATAACAAGCATGCTGCTGTTTTAATAAATAAAGTTTCAGTATACAAAATCGAAATCCACATGTATGCACCTTCCCCAAAGGAGCCAATATGTTTTGTCTGAACTGTGTGCATGATGAAATTAATGCAGAACAATAACACACTTTTATATACTAATCCTAGGAAGATGGAATGCTTTGTTAATATATTATTTAGGGATGCACCGATATATCGGCCGGCGAAACATATCGGCCGAAAATGGCACTTTTGGCATAATGCCGAAAGAGCCATGTTTCGGCCGATACATCGGCGCATCCCTGCTTTCTTTTCTCCCCGCTGGGCGCTGCTCTGTGTCCGAGCGGGTAAATAAAATATAAAAAAATAAAAAAGTTTATAAAAATAAAATATTTAAAAAAATTTTAAAAATAAAAATAACAAACATTTTCGGTATCGGTTTCGGCCTGACATTTTTTTTATTTCGGTTTCGTTTCGGTTTTAAAATTTCCATTTCGGTGCATCTCTAATATTATTATCTAATCAAACTAACAAATAAGATATAAAAAAAGACTAAATGTTTGCCTGTAAATGTCATTTTGTTGCATGAATCCCCAATGTGCAGATTCTTTCATTTAAATTTAGAAGTACAAAATAAAAAAGAGGTTTGTAAACAAACAAAAGAAATATACATGTTTAATCCGCAGTCCTAAAATAATTCCTTTAACAAAACTCTTTCATTAACAGGTTTAAAAAAAAAAGAATGATACAATCAATCAAATATTAATGTTGACCTTTAATTTCCAATTAGTAATTTTGCCATAAGTAACAGTTAGCTCAGACCAGGTAAGAAATAATTGATGTATAAGTTAAAATAACCGCTGTTACTGATCGGCATGTTCTCTGTGGGGAAGAACAAATATTCTTGTTTTGAAATTGAA
The DNA here is from genome assembly GCF_000935625.1 of Nanorana parkeri. NCBI lineage: Eukaryota > Metazoa > Chordata > Amphibia > Anura > Dicroglossidae > Nanorana > Nanorana parkeri. The sequence goes on along the minus strand of NW_017306904.1, from coordinate 576,192 downwards.
TCATTAAATTACCTGATTACCAGTTTATTAGAAAACAGTAAGCACTGACAGCATTACTCATAAAGTGTGTGTTTCTTTCAGTGCATTGCAGGTGTTATTCCCTGCAATGCTGCAATACAGTGTATACCAGCCAATGATAGAGCAGAAGATAATGGGCTTCAAAGAGTGTTTTGGGACCATAGCTTTTGTTTCACTACTGCTCATGCTGGGTAATTATAGAACACAGTTTAACAAGCTAGAGCTGTATATATTATATATTGTGCTATTTGGGGGTTTTACATGATTCTTTACAGAGTAATCTGCAAAAGAAAAGACTGCAACATAAATATTACAGGTGCAAGCAATTGAATGGCCTTTTCTAATACTGGAGAAGTACTGGGAGAGTAAAATGCACTCTTCCCAATACTTGGGGCCAGCGTGTGACACTGCAGGTGTTACACATCAGCTCTGTAGATCAAGAACTGAGTGATCATAAACTGCTGATCGCTCAGCTCATGCTCTTCTCCCTGCAGAGAGCAGTGACTGCCAGTCTCCACTCCCACAGAGATTCCTCCCTCCCCACTCCATTCTTCCAGTGCTCATTGGAGGGACAGACAGGGGAGGGGTGAGCACAGCCGGCTTGGGCTCTGGAGAGGCAGAGTCACCTGACAATCAGGCAGCAGAGTGGATCCCGACAATCAAGTCAAGATCTTTCCCAGCTGTGGTGCGGATCTGCACTGCCAGCAAATAGCTGGCAGTAGCCTGCTAGATGCTAACTTTGGGTCACATTAGTAAATATACTCATTTGACCCAAAAAACGACAAAAGCCAAAAAAAGTTTGGCTTTAGTTCTATTTTAATCATTTCAGGATTTCCATTATTTTACTTACTTACTATTTTTTTTTAGCCTTTGGAACTGTAGGTCGCATGTGTGAAATAATCTTGCAACTCATATCTAAACAGTGTTTCTTACAACACTTAAAGCAAAGTTGCACTTTTCTCATGAAGGCTTAGCAACAAGTTTGCTGTAATGCTCCCCCCCCCCTACACTCCATTCAGCTGCTGAAAGAAATGAAAGTAAGCCCTGTGTAAGCTCTAAGTCGCTGTAGACAGAGTTTACATAGGACTGAGGACTGTCTCAGTGTCCCTATGTGACAGTGTTGGGAAAATCAAAAACCAGCAATGTTGCTACATAAGGGAAAGGGGAGTGAGTCAATTTCTCCCAGGTATTATATTATGCTCCCAGAGGCTGAATGGCGTATGAGGGGAAGAAAGGGAAGTCATGAATGTGCTGTGGTGGAGATGGGCATTAAAGCAAGCGTGCTGCTTTGCCCTGAATGAACAAGTACAGGTTTACCATAACCCGTGCTGCTATGTCTCCATGTCAGACATTAAAGTGTATCTAAAACCAAAACCAAAAATGTAATATATTGCAGAGTTAGTCCTTAGATGTGGTGGCCGGCCGCATTCGTTTTCTCTTTTATCACTTTAGGTAAATTTTGTGCGAATACAGAACAATACCTGTTGGTTCTTATAGAAATCTAGCATCCTTTATATTTCTTGTTACCTAATTTATAACTGTAAATTTCACAGTACTGCTCCCTATATAGTGGAGATGATATGGGGAAGTGTTGTAGTACAAATGAAGAGTACAGCTTAGGGTGACATTGGTGCTCCTTCATAAATACAGTGCAGTGGCTGAGCATTGCAACTCTAGGACAAGAAGTGTGTTGATGGCAAGATCACTAGGTGAATATAAAGGCAAAAATGTATTAAAAAAATGGAAATAATGAAGCCACCCCATCTAATCCATCTAATGTCTGGTATATATACACTATATACTGTATATATATGTAAAAAAAATAACAACAAAAAACTGAGTATTGTAGTATGCGATGATACCTTTCTTATTGGACTAACAAAATATATACAGGTGAAACTCGAATAATTAGAATATCGTGCAAAGTTCATTTATTTCACTAATGCAACTTAAAAGGTGAAACTAATATATGAGATAGACCCATTACATGCAAAGCAAGATAATTCAAGCCGTGATTTATCATAATTGTGATGATTATGGCTTACAGCTCATGAAAACCCCAAGAACCCCAAATCCACAACCTCAAAAAAGTAGATTATTACATGCAATCAATAAAACAAGGATTGTACATAGAACAATATCGGACCTCTGAAAAGTACAAGCATGCATATGTACTCAGTACTTGGTTTGGGCCCCTTTTGCAGCACTTACTGCAATTACTTTTGCACGATATTCTAATTATTCGAGTTTCACCTGTAAAAGACAAGCTTTTGAGAGTTAACCTCTCTGCTTCAGGTCAGTAGCAATACTAATCAACATGACAACATTTACCACTTAAATTTAAATCTTCTATGATTTAAAAGTGACTGTCACTTCGCCAAACAAAAAACAAACAAAACACACCTCAAGAATCGTTCCTAGTCTGGACTCTACTCTCATTAATCACTATAATGTATGACAAAGTCTTCTGCATTCAACACTTTCCAGGAATGTTGAATACCTGTGTTCCTCCTTCTGTCCCTACATCACTACTAGAGATGAGCTTGGGTTCAGAAAGATCCCACCCTTACCTGAACCCAGAAGGTAGCTGTCAGTACAAGACCAATCAAATGTGGCTGGGGCATGCCCTGCAGCTGCACGTAAACAAAGGGGTGGGATGATGGTGACATCACTGACCTTTTATGGCCACATGGCAATATAAGGTAAATGTAATTGGCCGAATATGGCCATGTAGTCATATAAGGTCTATTATGCCCTTTGTTTACCTGCAGCAGCGGAATGAGAATTGCCCTGGCCACACCGGATTGGGCCAGCACTCACAGCTTCCTTCTGGGTTCAGATGACCTTGAATTTGGTCCAAACCTGAGCTCCTCCCTAATCACTACAAGACACATTAGGAAGGAAGAACCACAGGATGCAGGTATATAACACTCCTGGAAATGTAAATGCTGAAGATTTTGCTGTAAGTGAAGGCACTGAAGTTCAGAGTCATCGTAAACTGGAGAGGTTAGAATTCACAGATTATATTGCAGGTTACAACTCTTCAGGTTGTTTTGGTAAAGCAACACTACATTAAAGAGTCACCTTAATTTAGCTGTTGATTGTTGCAGTAGCACAAAACGTTGCAAAATGTTGTTAAGCTTCAATTTTGTGTATGAACTGCTGTTCCAAATGAAAGAAATATAACAGCAATTTATGCACACTGCACAGCCTGTTGTAGTTTCTGAGACACCATTCAATTCCCTGCTAATAATAACTTAGACAGAGAAAAACACTACTAACACAAGACAATGCCATATATCAGCAAACTGGACCATTCATTGTGTCATAATGCTGAACAGCAGGCTTGCTTCACAACAGTTATGGTCACCAGTCTTTAACTGCTATAGTTGTCCCCACGTCGCTTCTCCTTGACCTGCAGCTATCAACACAATGATATTAGCCCAGTTAGATTCAGGCAGTTTGTTGCCTGTATTTAATCAGCCACAGGCCCTCTGTATTTAATACATGTTGGTGAGTAAAGGGATTAGCTTGAAAACCTAAACAGCAGAACCTCAAGCCCCTTTGTCAATATTTTAGAGTCTAAAACTGCAATTTTTGAAGCTATGCCCAATGATTTGTCCAAACACTGCCAATGAACAGCCATTTTGTTCATAACCACATTTTAGTCTAAGCCCTACCCATTAAAGGAAGGTGCTGCCAAAATAAAGAAGACTGCACGATATAATTTTATCTGAATATTGGAAAGATAAATTCTATTTCTGAGTTGGTTTAATTTAAATATACTTAAACCACCAGAGTAAATAGTATACAATATAAAAGTGCATGTATATCTAATAGATACCGAAACACATATAAATATCTGTCAAGCTTTAATGATATGCAAAAAGCACACTTATTAAATTACTACATGAGCTTAAACAAGCCACATCTTATTTTTCTTGCATATTTTATTTTTCAGCTTTAGTTATAATCAGCGTCCAGATAACTAGTCTTGCAAATACCTATTATTAGAGTGGTGACAAACAATCTTGAGTACATAATAATTATGGTGATTTTCTTTACGTTTTCTGCTTTAGCACAGTTGTAAAACTTCTAAAGGAATTGTTAACCTCTGGGAAAGTACTAATTTACCATCAATCAACTCCACAATGTGATCTGATAGGGTTATAAAAAGATTTCATATTTAGCTATAACAACTTAGGATTGCTTACATAAACATTCTAGTGAATCACTTAGGAAAAGGCCAGGAATACCGAAAATGCAAAATGTATTGTATGCACTGTGTATTTTTAATAAAAATAAATTGGAAAGGATAAGGAAGTCAGTGCTACATTACAGTAAATAGTGCAGTATAGATAAGTGTTTCCAATTTTTTTTCATTCAGACCACCAATGACAACAGGCCACCATTGATCATTGAGACTATAAATGGCTATAAACTGAACATGTATATGCATTCAATACTGAACTATAGAATACAGCAAATATTTTATTTTTAATCAAAATGCACATGAAGTTCAACATAAAGTACCACAATGTATTGCAAATGAAATGGTATGAAAAGCTATAGAGTAAATCATAAATTCAATGTTAAACACTATAAATCTCACAAGAATAATACAGGTGAAAAAAAAAAAACATTGAACAGATGACGGCAAATTAAAAGGCATGTGAGCAATTACAGAAAGTCTTCTTATATGCAGCTTAACCAGCTGGTGCCGGCAGTACACTAAGCCTGTGAATACAGAGGTGATAAGAGCTAAGCACCTCCAGGTTCACAACCATAGGGGAGATCTGTGAACCGGAGTTCATAATTCTCTGCTGCTCACCATTCTAAATTCCCCTGAAGTGGTCCCTGTGCTTGCATGAAAGGTGAGCACCACTTGCTCTCCTGTAGAGGTGATCAGGTGGCTTTACAGCTGCCCAAACTACTTTTACTAAATAGAGAAGAGCTAGCAGTTCTATTTTAAAACATCCTCAAGGCTGCTATTGCATTTGTAAACTTGTCCCATCATAAAAGTGGTGCCTGCATTAAAAGTGTTAAATGGAATTTTTTTTTTCTATAAATTATAAACATAGGGGTCTATTCACGAAGCTGCCGAAGGATCTAGCCATAGCTTTGGCCGATCCTTCGGCTAGCTTTAGCCCCAGGACCCCTGGTCAGCCGAACATGCTGAGCATGTTCGGCCGACCCGAAGCCATGAGAAGCAAGCCGATGCACGGCTGATTTCAGCAGATATTTGGCTGAAATCATCCGTACAAGCCTGAAGTGAATTCACTTGGGGTCGGTTGTTCACTCGGCTGCCCTCGGCAAAAATCTATTTTGCAGGATGTCGGTAGTACAGGAGATGTGGTTATATCTCGGCTTTTGAGCTCATAACTGTAGATTGATGCCTTAACTTAACTCCGATATTGATTCCATGAGATTTTGATCCAATCTGTGGGATACCATGTAGATGGAAAAAGATTTTCTTTTTTGGATCACTATATAGTGATTCGATATCCTCTTTTTTGCAGTGATATAGGGATCCAGAGAGATGTAATCATCAGATGTAGCAGGAGCTATGATAATGGCTGCAGTAAATTCAGGAGATGACTTTGCCTCTGCTTTTTTGAAGATATAAGCCTTTACTGAAGCCGCAGTGTCTTTATCCTTGATTTTTCATAAACGGACCTCCGATGTGTAGGATAGAAGTAACCCATAAGGGTATATTAGGTAAATCACAGGGCAGCCTTCAATATAGCAGCCACATTAAAAGAACCTCTGCTAAACGCCTATGACGCGTTTACAATGATGTTTTGTTCCTTTATGCTGAATGGCATGACGTGATGAACCCTAAACTTTAGAGGGAGGATAGCGATGAATCCATATGAGACAAATTTATTGAGCCACGGACCACAATGGATAGTCTGGCTGGGATCGAATCACTATATAGTGATCCAAAAAAGAAAATCTTTTTCCATCTACATGGTATCCCACAGATTGGATCAAAATCTCATGGAATCTATATCGGAGTTCGGTTAAGGCATCAATCTACAGTTATTAGCTCAAAAGCCAAGATATAACCACATCTCCTGTACTACCGACATCCTGCAAAATAGATCCAGTTGGAGTACCAGTAACATCATTATCTTTCTTCAAATCGGATCCGAAAACGAAGATAAATCTCATTGTGAGTTTACATTCAATTTTTATACTTTGATGATGATTATTATTCGTTTTTTTCTTAATTTTTCCTTTTTTCTCGATATACAAATTTTCTAAAAATACAGAGCTCCCTTTTTCATATAAACATGGACTCTTTTTTCCAATATTTACATACTGGTCAATACAAGTATTCAGTACAATATTTAGGCCTTTCCAGGGCATGCCCGTACTGTGTGTTTTCTATAGCATTGTCTAGTTTCTATTACTGAAGGCAGCCACATATACATGTTGGTTTATGTCTGGTTGTCATTTTTTGATATATGTGTTATACATTTTAAAATTTCTATAATAAATATATATATTTTTACATATTATCTTGCGTACACTTTGATAAAATGGTGGGATCCCCTTTTGGGGAAATTTGTGTCTTTTGCTAGTGATAATACATCCTGAGTAACCAGACGTGTAGAGTGCAATCTCAGGTAATCTGGCATTGGCAGGGGATAAAGAAGGACTAGCAAGTGGACAGCCCAACACATATTGCAGCTGGCAGCCATGATACATGTCAAGCTGTCCACTTACTAGTCCTGCCTTATCCTATACCAATACCAGCTTGTATTTGTTCATTTTGTCTTATTGTGCTAGTAATTATTGCAGTGATACATTTTGCCTTTTTTTTCATCTAGGGTTAATTAATTAATTAAGCGATGTATTAGATTGAAGTTAATGGGTTAGGGTTTAGCGATTAAACTAAGGTTACATATTGAGAAGAGTTGCTAGGTGTTAGGTTACAGTTAATGTTTAGTGGTTGGGTTGAGGTTAGAATTAGCGATAGAAGTTAGCTTGAGGTAATGCTTAGTTTTAACGTTTAGGTTGAGGTTAAAGTAGACCTTAAGTCCAAAGAGTACTGATGTCAACTTTTAATTTAGATCCTATTAAGTTTGTCATGTTTCTTCAGGTGTAACAAAGAAGCACGGAAATAACAGACGTGTCCGTGCAAAATATATATTGGCCACAAAGATATGTCTATTTTCAAGTTATTTGTTCTAACAATTTGTGAGGTGAGCTGAAATTTTTGGCACAGAGTACCCTCCCCCCTTCCCCATCCCCCAAAAAAGGTTAAGGCTAAAAACTAATGTACAACTCCATCTTATTTATGAAGTATGTGGAACTGGATCTACTTTTAGTGAAAATCCCTTTAACAAATATGGTACTAGCAAAGTAAACTACAAATGTTAATCACTAAAACAGAACTCCAAACTAAAATAATATAATAGACAATAATATTAATTAATAATAATTCCCTATAAACAGACATAATATGTAAACAATAGGAATTTATCTTTTTAATGTGGTGACCATGCTTAAACATAAAACTCACTTTCTATTAGGTATACAAATGTCCAATTTAGGCATCAAGAAGTCTAGAACACATAAAAGCAGCATTGCATTTTTTTTTATTAGACAGGTGTTGTTTTTGTAGTTGTTTTTGCCTGGAGATCACCTTTGATGTGAAAACATCAGTAAATAGTACTACACAAATGGAAGGCAATTGTTTAAAGTTGCTGCACAAGAAAGGTTAAATGGCTGCCTGTAAATCACACATCTGCAATAATCCTAGGCATGTTGATAATGCAGGGAGATATCCCTGTGCTGTGTTTTACTGAATAGTCGATTAACTGCAGCACTAGAATGATGTCAAATTGTTTCAAAATATTGCAGCAAAGCTTTTGAATGAATGAGCAATTATAACCAAGTCACTGGGAATGCTTTGATATGGTTTTTTTCTCCTAAATAGAGGGAATGACAAGGAAATGCATTGAAAAAGAGGGAATAATCTGACAGCTGCGTTTGGAAGCACCTTGGCAGCTGTCACTAGAAAATGAACAGCATTACTTTAGTCAGTTTGCTGAGGTTTACCTTGAAATCTAAAGACTAATAGTCAACACTACAGGGCATGCAATTTTCCATAAAATGTCCTTACATAAATATGAACACTATAAAACAGTTAATCTATGTTTTAATTAAACAAGTTTGAGATCCATGCAAAAATGTATAATTTTGCCAATAAAATTACATGATGATGTCATATGTTTATAATGACAACACTGCAGGTAAACACAGGAAACCCTTACACTTTATTGTTGCTCACAGCTCCCCACTAACAAATACACGTTTTAAACGTTACACAATAGTTATTTTGTTTCATACCTACATAAATAAAGGTTTGGCCATCTTACTATTATAACAAAGTGGAAGCAACTGGGAACAACAGCAACTCAGCCAATAAATTATAGGTCACGTGAAATGACAGCGGGGTCAATGCATGCTGAAGCGCACAGTGCGCAGAAGTTGCCAACTGTCTGCAGAGTCAATAGCTACAGACCTCCAAACTTCGTGTGGCCTTCAGATTGGAAGCAACTAGGAACAACAGCAACTCAGCCATGAAGTGGTGGGCCAAGTAAAATGACAGAGCGGGGTCAGCGCATACTGAAGCGCTCAGTGCGCAGAAGTCATCAACTGTCTGCAGAGTCAATAGCTGCAGACCTCCAAAGTTCGTGTGGCCTTCAGATTGGCACAACAACAGAGTGTAGAGAGCTTCATGGAATGGGTATCCATGGCCGAGCAGCTGCATACAAGCCTTACATCACCAAGTGTAATGCAAATCATTGGGTGCAGTGGTGTAAAGCACGGTGCCACTGGACTCTAGAGAAGTGATGAAGAGAACTTCTCTGAAGTGAGGAATCACACTTCTCTGTCTGGCAATCTGATGGACATGTCTGGGTTTGGCGGTTGCCAGGAGAACGGTACTTACCTGACTGCACTGTGCCAAGTGTAAAGTTTGGTGGAGGGGGGATTATTGTGTGGGGTTGTTTTTCAGGGCTTGGGCTTGACCCCTTAGTTTCAGTGAAGGGAACTCTTAAGGCATCAGCATACCAAGACATTTTGAACAATTTCATGCTCCCAACTTTGTGGGAACAGTTTGGTGATGGCCCCCTCCTTTTCCAACATGACTGCGCTCCAGTGCACAAAGCTACTAATTAGGGGAATGGAGGACCAGAGCTATGAGACAAGGCTTCTGACCTTAAACATGTTTACGCTGGAATTAAGGTTAAATTAGATTAATGGGGGATATGATTTTCATGTACAAGATGTTCAATGGTGACAGCAACATTGGCAACAAACTGTTTGAGATTAACTCCATTACAAAGACTAGAGGCCACCACCTAAAGTTGGTGGAGAAAAAATTCCAGCAGAATGGGCGAAGAGGGTTCTTTACAGTAAGAGTGGTTAAGGTCTGGAACTCACTGCCATCGGCAGTGATTTCAGCCAAGAGTGTAGATTTGTTCAAGAAACGTTTGGACAATTTCTTGAGGGACCGTAATATCCAGGGATACCAGTATCCCTAAGAATGAGATGATGCGTGGACCTATATGGGTTGGACTTGATGGACGTATGTCTTTATTCAACCCCAAATACTATGTAACTATGTAACTATGTAAAGACATGGATGAGCGAATTTGGGGTGGACAAACTTGACTGGCCTGCACAGAGTCCTGACCTCAACCTGATAGAACACCTTTGGGATGAATTAGAGCGGAGACTGCGAGCCAGGCCTTCTCGTCCAACATCAGTACCTGACCTCACAAATGCGCTTTTGGAAGAATGGTCAAACATTCCCATAGACACACTCCTAAACCTTGTGGACAGCCTTCCCAGAAGAGTTGAAGCTGTTATAGTGGTAAAGGGTGGGCCAGCTCAATATTGAACCCTATGGACTAAAACTGGGATTCCATTAAAGTTCATGTGCGTGTAAAGGCAGGTGTCCCAATAATTTTGGCAATATAGTGTACATTTCCATTGACTGCAAGGGAAAACGCATCGGGGGGGAAAACACATAGTGAATCCAAAATAATTTTCAGTACTGTAAATACATGAAAGAGTTGATCTATTGTACTGCTTTTACTGAATAATAACAGAAGGGCTAGTCCATCATTCACTGCCAATGTGCTATATTAGATCTGTTGAGAAAGGGTCTGATTGTAGAAACAGGACGATCACCTGTGTATGGTCAGCTTTGTTGATTTAATACACTCACAAAATCCTTGTATTCCTCAGGTAGCTTCAAATACAGACATGAGACTCCCCCACACTGTACTCAAATACAGAGGCAATGACTTCACCCTCTGGAAAACATAACATACTCTAGTTTATGAAAAATTAGAACAAATGGCTGCTGAGGTGAAAATTACACTTTTCCCCAAAAGCACAAAATCATCTCAGCACAGGGAGTCAACACAGCTTTAGTAATTTTCCATTTTGCAGCCAGCAACAAGCTTTGACAACATCACGCAGAGCTGAAAAACAGAGATCTGAAGGTATTTTCCAAAAGGAAATTTTAAATACATTTCACAGTGAAACAAGTCTTTGTTAGTAGTTTCTGCAGTCTTTTGTTTTCAACACACAGATAACCACTCCATAGTGGTCAACTTATCTCAAATTATTCTCTTTGTTTGTAACAATGCTTTTATTTCCAACACATATAGGGAATTCCAACCTTAGTTTTATCATTATTCCGAAAACATTCCAGGCTGTATTGTTCACAAATAGGGATTTTACAGCGTATGGAATGTAATGCAGGCAATGTACAAAAGAATCTTATTGCTATTTGAAAACTAGGGAAATCCCATTTTTATACATCCACAATTTATGTTTATCATATATAGCAGCAGAAAAATCTGTAACTGATACATGCTTACCGCCCTACCTCTTAAATGCACACATTTTATGAAATCATGCCTATTTTTAACAAGTTGTTCCACTCTGGGTATGAAAAGCATATAAAATAATACCAGTTTCCAGCTTTTCTTTCAAGCATCAGTGTGGAAATGGCAAGGCTGTTTAGCCACTAGACCCTCTCCACCACGGTATATAGAAATAATACCACTTTTCCACCTTTTCATCTAAGCATCAGTGTGGAAGTGGTGAGACTGTTTAACCCACTAGACCAGTGGTTCTCAACCTGTGTAACCTCAGGACCCACATTTGTCCCTGGTCATCAAGTCACGACCCAAGCACTGCAATGGAATGCACAGCATTAGGGTACCGTGCCTCCCAGTGCAGGTGTATGAACTGTGGGTGGGAGGTGCGTTTGGGGTACCATTCAAATGGATGGCAATTCAACACACCTTCCACACAAGAATGCACGATAGGTGCGATTGCGTGGTACAATGCATTAATCGAACGGTACTATGCGATTAACGCACTGTACTAGTGTAAACAGGCCCTCAAAAAAACTGATATACATACACAATCACAGACAGAATCTCACACGCTCACAGACATTCTAACACACACATACAAACTCCAAAAATTTTTTAATTGTTTTAGGGTCCACCCAGTTTCCCTACCTTACAAGAACTGGAGTGGATCCTCAGCCTGGGGTTGAGTGTGGGCTGCTGTGCTGTGAAGGAGCTCCATCCATATGTTCATTGCTTGTACAGCTCCCTTGCACACCCGGTAGAGGTCCCTGGAGCCAGAATGTGACGTCATTCTGGTCCAGACACCTCTACACGACACGTGAGGGAGCTGTAAGAAATGCATGTATGGATGGAGCTCCCTGGCGGCCATACCCCCAGCCCATCCCCCCTCAAGCTGACACTCAGCGCCGGGCAGCATATTTTGAATGGCTGCTTGGCATGAAAACTGACAGTGCTGCGCTATGGGGAGACTGAGGAGCCTCTCACCTAGAAAAGTGGAAGGCATGCGGCGACCCACAAAACACGAGGTTGCGACCCACTTTTGGGTCACGACCCAACAGTTGAGAACCAAGGCACTAGACCATCTCCACCATAGTATATAGAAATACCAGAGTATCACCTTTTCCACCTATCATCAGTGTGGAAATGGCAAGACTGTTTAACCCACTAGACCATCTACATCATAGTATACAGAAATAATAACATATTTCCACCCTTTCCTCTAAGCATCAGTGTGGAAATGGAGAGGCTGTTCAACCCACTAGACCATCTCCACCATAGTATATAGAAATAATACCAGATCTCCACCTTTATCTCTAAGCATCAGTGTGGAAATGGTGAGACAGTTCAACCCATTAGGCCATCTCCACCATAGTATACAGAAATAATACCAGATCTCCACCTCTATCTCTAAGCATCACTGTGGAAATGGTGAGACAGTTCAACCCACTAAAGCCTATATATGAATTAGAAGCTATAAGTTAGGGGTCAGGTGGGGCAACTGGTGGCGAGTAACTCTTAAGGCCTGGCTAGTAGCTCAGGACTTGAAATTTTGAGCCCTGAGCTAGACCATATGGCAGCCCCTAACAATTTTCGAGGGACAAGGAAGGGGAACAGGTTAGAAAACATTGCTCAGTGACTTTTATTCTCCCCTAAAATAAGCTAATGCCAGGACTATGGATTATTACAGTTTTTAGATGCCTTCTAAAACACCAGGCACAAGATAATACAGTTATCTAATAAATCATTTCATTTTTAATTTAAGAATATGGAAACAGGTCATAGTAACGATCCGATTACAGCTGTCTTTTTAAAGTGAAAGTATATAATATAGATATAATATAGATGTTCATTTCTGACCAGTTTAAAGTTTGAGAAATAACCTTTTCCCCTGTATCTGTTAAAAAAAGACAAAACAAAAAAACTGCTGTTGCAATATGGCAATACTCACCGGTGCGGTGCTTCCTTTCAGTCACTGGATGTTGCCAGTCTGGACCTGTAGCAGAAATCTGTTTTAAAGCTTCTCTTAAGTAATAGCCATTAGCTGTACAAAAGAAAAAGTAGTGTCCATACAATGACCCTCAGAAATTCAATTTCTTGCCTACCACATTGGTAAGCTTGCCCCAGCAAGTGCCATGGCACTGATTTATCTCTACCATGCAAAACCTTTTAACTGGGTATATTTGTGTTAAGTATCTCCCAGTACCCTAGAACTGCTCCAGCCACTACATGAATTGCATATTTCCACTTATCTACATTAGTGTGTGCCTTACAGAATATATTTATTTGCATCATCTGCCATAGCTTTAAATTGAATTGACAAATCTGTGAAGCTGAGCTTTAATTCTGAAACTTTCCTCTTTGACACATTAAGTAAGCTTAAAGTTAATGAAACATGTCAATGGAAGAATCTAAGCAATCTCTTTTAATACTTTCTGAAACTTTGCTTAAATGCTTCTGTGCTTATAAATTACTCTTCTGCGTTGGACACAGAAATTATAAATTATTTTCATTTCATGTCACAGTAAACCTGACAGTAATTGTCACTTGATTGTCACACTCAGTAACAACATTTTCATTTCTGAAACGCCTCTACTGAAATACGAAATCTGGCAATGAACTTGTGTTTTTATAATGTAATGAGCAACAACGAAATTGCTGAATGCTTGTGTGACTGACAAGGTCATACATCTAAATGTGCCATATATAAGTTTTATGAAGCACATCTAAAAATAAAACACGCATATTTAAGAGATGTTATCAACATGATGCAGCAATTTAATGTTTTGTTTGATTTTTGTAATGCGTCTGTAAACAGCAGGATTCACTTTTTTGTTCTATGGATTATTTCTGGTTTTTTGACCAAGGTATTACATTCATAAAATATGTATTTTGAAAAGGCGTATCCATTCAATGTCATTCATTGATGGGCCTGAAACAAATGATTGTGGAAAGGTCACTCATTTCTGCTGACACAATGGTCTTGAAGATTTGCCCTCATTACTTTTAGGTTCTATAACACAATTCACCCTTCTTTTTTTAGGGGTGTGACACTGAGCATAAAGGAAATTTCTGACATTTAGGGAAAATGAGACCCAGGATACTGCACAATGCCCCAAAAACTGGTAGGAAAAATAGGATCCACAGAGCTTGGCAACAGTACACACTACATTCTTTAGTCCCTTCTATAAAATTGACTCTCTGACCTGTAGTGATGTAGGAAAGATGTAGCAAAAATGACGCTGTTACTCATACCATATATACCTATATATTTTCCTGTATGTACAGTAAGTTTTGTACTGAATAAGCTCTGTTCACCACTTGTTAATTGATTTGAAATAGAGTGACCTGGATCAAGGCACAGGATGCCACACCCCTGAAAGTAGTATATCAAAAATCAGGAAAGTTGGGGTTTTTTGGGCAACCAACTGACAACTTACAAACCAAACATTGTTTAGAAAATATTATTTTATTTAAAATGATTAAAAGGTGAATAGATTTAATAAAATTGACAACATGATTCCCCTGTAAGCTCACTCCACAATGATTAAGTTCTTCATACAAAGATAACACTCAGAAAATTACAAAGTGAGACATGATTGATAGACATGATAACTAGAGTACACAGACTCCAAGGGTAGGTGATATATCCACATATATTCACCTGTTTACTATACCACTAGACAAGTTCAAGTGGCTGTGTTAGAAGTTCAATGATGTTTATATTTTCCATATATCTTTCTTAAATTGTATAGACAACCTCCCTCTCCTTCTCCTGAAGAAGCGCTATTTAGCGCGAAACCTCACGTTGAGAAAATCTCTCCAGCGCTGCTGCGGATCTCCGATCCAGCGCCGACTCCTCTGTGCTTGCTGGCACTTCCGATCCCGCGGTGTCTGCATGTGGCTGCACGCTGTGCATAGACTTACCTTGTGTCTCTCCTTGTCTCCCGGACGAAAATCTGCACTGGGCATGTGCCCGCCCCAAGATCCTTTGCGGCCGCCCAAGATTTTTCAGGTTTTCGGACGGGAGCGCGTGGCGAAGACACAGGTAAGTTTAAACCTCTTTTAAAGCGTGTTTTTTTTTTTGCACTTTTGCATATATCTACTGCTTGCAACAGTAGATATATGCAAAAAAAACGGAGGGCTTAATAACCCTTTAATATGTGATTATATAAACCTTGTAGAGATATTGCCTTTCTCTCCTAAACAAGCAGACCGAAATGCGCTGAGATTTACCAGGATCACCAGGTGAAAATAAAAAAAATAAAAGACTAAAAAGAAACCTAATGCTGCCACCACATCCAAAGACCAGTAAACTGCACTACATACACGTTTTGTTCTCAGTTTTAGATATGCTTTAGGATATAAATACCTTCTGTGTAGACATTCATTGTAATCATGGCTTGTGCAGCATGTGCACCATAATGTTTTGATGAACTTTATTTCTGATATGATAGAAATAAAATTCAGCTGTTTGCTTTTGTAAAAATTATAAGTTTGGTTGGATTGATATTTTAATCTTTTACTGATCAGCCAGCAGCAAAGTCAAATCTGACTGATTACTATGGATTAATGCATTTTGAATATCATAGTTGCAGCACTTTTCTGTACTTTGTTATGAAGTCCCTGCATTTTTCATTACTTAGCCTCTATTATGCAAGGCTACAGTAGTGTTGCAATGTGTATTTCAGCATATTTGATGAAGTTAAAGAACATATTTAAACGGGGGAAATAATGTCTAAACAGACAGTATTACCCATGAGAAAATGATCATTATATGAAATAGCTTAGATGTGTCCCGTTCCTTTGTAGGAATCAAGCACATGGGATTTTCACCTCACACTGTACAACTTACACCTAGAACAAGACACTCAGAAAGTGATAATGATTCTGAAGTGCCCAAACTGATCAGAACAGCACGCAGATTACTTAAATTGCAATACCATTATTTACAAGAGTAATGTAAAATCATTTACTGATGGCCATAGAGAGTGTTGGTGAAGCAAAAAATGGTAAGTATAAGTAGCTAGGGTTGGCATTGCAAGTCAAAGGGAAATCCAGCCCAACATTGCCTGCACAGTTCAGCCCCACGTCATGCAGCAGAGATCTGAGAGCCAGGACGAAGTTGCATGGGACCTCTGCATCATGTTACAGGTAAGTGCACACTGCTCCCTTTCACCACCGATGAAAAGGGAGAAAGTGACCAGAAATAGGAGTAAAACAGATCTCTAACAGTTATGGCAGTACACACCAATGACCACCAACATTTAAAAGGGCACTTGCTACTGACTACTGAAGTAGGGTTGCCATCTGTCCAGATTCACCCGGACAGTCTGGGTTTTGAATGCTGTGTCCGGGTTTCATGGCAGCAGAAACCCGAACACAAGATGTCAGGCAGACAGGGGCAACCAAAATTAAGATAAGAGCTACTGGTCCCCCACTGAAAATAGTTTAAAATGTGATATTTACATAAGGATAGGCCACAACTCATTCTCCCCCAAAAATGTCTGCGCGTCGCTAGAGTGTTCGGGTTTCACTTGAAGAAAAGGTGGCAACCCTATACTGAAGTGAGGGGGCACTTATCCCTGCTCAGTGCACTCTGCAAGCTGTGCAGTGCAGTATATTAGTCCTAATGCCTGCCCTCTGACACTATCTTCTACATCACATTGTCCAGACTGCTGCATTCTATATGATACTTAGTCCTGACTGCTGAACTGTTGAAACAACCTGCTCAAAACTGTTGAGTCCTGACAGTTGCCCTATATGTGTTACAGGATCCTGACTACTGTACTGTATAAACTACAGAATACTGCATGCTGTACTGCATAGACTACAGAGTCCTAACAGCTGCAATGTATTTGCTATAGAGTCCTGACCATTGCCCTGCTTAGGCTACAGAGTCCTGACTATTGCATTGCATACTCCACAGAGTCATAACTGCTGCACTGTGTACACTAGAGAGTCCTGACCACTACACTGTATAAACTATGTTACATCAGGGCTGGATAAAATCCAGGAGCCAGGTAGCCAATGCTCCTTAAACATGACAGTGGGTGCCTGATTTTTGAGATTTACTCTAGTTGTCAATTGAGCTAGATCCTAAAAAATCCTGCTGACCCCTGGATTGGACTGACTGGCTCCTGAATTCCATATTACTTTGTCCACCTCTGTTGTACATTATATATTTTTGACCTGAGTATTCGTTGTCTCAAAAGTTGCTGGTTGATAAGTATTCCAGTCATTTGAATTAAGCTAAGCTAGGCTTAGAAAAAGTGTTAGCTCTATGTCTATAGAGGCATATGTAATTGAATAGTTTATTTCTCTTTTAAATGATCCTTTGTCCTGAGATGTATGTGTGGTAAGAATGGGTAAATCTGCCTGGGATCGATCTGCTGAAGATTCAGCAAATCCTGTTTAAAATGCAGCAAACTCAAACGTACCAGCCAGTCTCACTGATGTCTATAGGGTTCAAAGCATATAATTCAGCCCATTTTAGGTCTAATAGCAAACCTATGTAAAATAAAAATGCATGGGAAAGTGGGCACTGCTATGGGGCACATGAATCATTAAAAAAAAAGTTTTAAAAATACCATACAGCAGGGAGAGGGTATTTTGATGCAGCTTCAAGGGCAACATTAAAAATACACAAATACTTTAAATCCTTAGTTCTCAAATGGTGGGTCGTGACCCAAAAGTGGGTCGCGACCCCATGTTCAGTGGGTCACAGCATGCCTTCCACTTTTCTAGGCGAGAGGCTCCTCAGCCCTCCCCTAGCACAGCACTGTCAGTTCTTGCACCGAGCAGCCATTCAAAATATGCTGTCCAGTGGTGTGTATTGGCTTAAGGTGTGGTGGGCTGGGGGTATGGCCTGCAGGGAGCTCCATCCATACGTGCATTGCTTACAGCTCCCTCACCTGTCCTGCAGAGGTACCTGGACCGGACTGATGTCACATTCTGGCTCCCGGCACCTCTACGGGCACGCATGGGAGTTGTACAAGCAATGCACATATGGATGGAGCTCCATCACATCACAGCAGTCCACACTGGACCCCAAGTTGAGGATCCACTCCTGAAAACACGAAGCGCACAGCTCACCCCTATCGTGCGCCCCCCCCACTATCCACATTCGGTGCACGGATGACTCTTTTCTGGAGTAACAGGCTCAAAAACTGTGGAACCAGCACATGATAATCTTCCAAAGAAATTCAAACTTTATTCAACATGCATCTGTACAAAGCACAACTGCTCCAGTTCTCGTAAGGTAAGGAGACTGGGTGGATCTTTAAAAAAAAAAGGAAACAACATTTACATTTTTTTTGGAGTGTACTGTACTGTATATGTGTATGTGAGAATGTCTGTGAGTGTGTAAAATTGTGTCTGTGGTTGTGTGTGTTTGTCAGTGTTTTTGAGGGCCAGTTCCCACTAGTACAGTGCATTCATTGCACAGTACCATATGACTAACACACTGTACAACGCAATCACACTTACCCTGCATTCTGTTGTGGGAGGTGTGTTGCATTGCCATTCATTTGAATAGCACTCCAAATGCACCTCCCACCCACAGTTTGATCACCTGCACTGGAACCCGCGGTACCGCAATGCTGTGCGTTCCAGCGCAGTGCGACTTGGGTCGCAACTTAATGACCGAGGACAAATGTGGGTCCTGAGGTTACACAGCTTGAGAACCACTGCTTTAAATAACATGCTTAGGTGGGGGATGCCTAAAAGCTGTTGGTGGAACAGTACAATTTTCACAAACAGTCACATCAATAGAGTACACTGGCAGCGCATATTTAGCTGTGCAATTGATTTTCTTCTTTTACAACTTGCCTGGGTTACATACTGCAGCAGCATCCAAATTTGATTTATTTTAGTTTAAAAAAACAACCTTTTTTTCAGTTAGTTTTAGCAATGCTTTTTCATCAAACAGCAATAGGCTTACTTTGGCCAGAAGACCGAAATTGGCTAACAGGCTGTTCCTGTTCTCATTGATGCAAAAATGTCCTTCCACTGACCAGTTTGTATTAAACTCTCATTAAGAGACTTCAGATGATCCAGCAGTGTAAAACTGGCAAGTGACAGGATTTTTAATGAGGAAGATATGGCTCAAATATACTAAAGAAAAAGAGTACATGTAAGTCCACAAAAGATGGAAAGCTAGGCCCAAATTTACTTGAGACAAAGAGGAAAGGCTGGGCCCTTACTACAAGAATTAAAACACTACATTTGGATACAAGCAGTGTAAAATTGGACAGCAGAAGGACAATATTATTTTGGAATAATATCAGCTATATGGCTAACTTTTATTTTAACTATGGGCATAGGTGGGTGCACTGAATGGGGGTTATACAATTTCAAGTGGTTTAGGCGTCCAATCTTCTCGTACCTTCTTTTAATTTTCTTTCAGATGATGCAGCAATCATATGCAGATGTTGTTCACATAATTGGATAACTGAAGTGAATATTCACACATTTCTTGAGTGAACATTTTCAAATCAGCCTGAGTGCTTCCTGCTAAAAGTATGAATTATAATTCAGTATTCATTAAATATTAGTACTAGCTAAGATGCAAATCTAAAAATACAAATGTTTTGACAAACAAACATTTTCAGGCATAAATATAACATTACAATTATTGGATTTTGTTGCCTAATGCCATTTCGAAATGAGACTAACTACAAGCAGACTAATGTTAGGACAACTATTTTAATAGCCCATTATTCCATTACTCCTAATATACTCATTTCTGCCATGCAAGAAATGAAAAATAGACATAGGTCACAACCTGTGTGTAATTAACGAAAAGTGTACACAGGCTTTTAGGATCAGTTAAAGTCAGTCAGAGAGCAGTTTGCGGACTGCTTTAATTCTTCCGCACAAATTAAAGTCTAACTGCACTTTCAGTTCAGTTATGGCTATTTTGCTAACCCACTCTCCTCCAGCCCCCCATCAGTCTTATATTTACCTGTCCCAAATCCATCAAGATCTTTACTTTGCAGCTTCAAGCTGGCTATACACCAGTAGAAATTCAGTTTCTGAATGTTTGTTCGAATTTTTAATAGTTAAACGGTTCAAATTGGCAATTGTTTTTGACTGCAGTAATAAAAATAATCAAAGGAGCAGGATGGAATATTTTTCACAAACAAAATTCTAATAGTGAATATGGTTTTTGTTCGAAAAGCTCAATACATTTCCAAAATTAAATGATAAACTCAATTTTGATCATCATGTTTCTGATGGCATTATTGAATATTCTGCCAACATAGTTTGTATAAACATTTATATGAAAATCTACCAGTGTATGGCACAATCTACGAGTGCATCAACACTCCCCATTGACATGGAGCATAGGCACTACACTGTCCATTTAGTCTCATGTACAGACTGTACTCCACCAGAGCATAGAGTACAAATTCTCTATAGGATTGAAGGAAGTGCATGTACTTGATGTACTCAAGTACATATTGGAGAGGAGTGGGAAAAAGACTAGCATTTTTTTAAATTATAGGTAATAGCAACACAGAGTAATCCTTGGGAATGCAGGAACAAGTCTGCAATATGAATATATCCTGTTGCTGGTATTTCAAGACATATAGGCGTACATATCAACATAATCCAATAATCTGTTTTTATTTGTTTGCATTTTCAGTACAGCAATCCTTTTATGTTATTTGTTTTTATTCATTATTATTGATTATATAGTAATGCAATAATACTGCAATAAGGGTAATTTCCATACTTATATTTACTAAATCCTGCTTTACCATGCAGACTCAGTATAGTGGAAGAGGACATTCTAATACAATGAGATTAAAATGTCATATCTTATTTTATCTTTGACCTTCTCTTATTTTACAGATAACCCTGCATTTGTGAGCTGTTATGCTTCTTGAAGAGGCAGCAGGATACATCAACAGCACAAAAAGTATATTACCATCTAAAAAGCATCATGTTTTCATTAAAATTATTTCATTATAAAGGGTCAACATTGGCATCATTGTTTTTTCTTTTAACTGATTTAAAAAAATATGTTAATATTAAAAAGCAAAAAAACAAATGTTTTGTCTTTGTTTTTATTTGTATATTTTTATAGGGGATTCCATATTAGTCTTCCTTAGAGATACAGTAATACCTTGGTTTACAAGTAACTTGGTTTGAGAGTTTTTTGCAAGACAAGCAAACATTTCTGAAAAATGTTGCCTTGATATACAAGCAATGTCTTGCAATAAGAGCAAAATTTAGTAGAAAAGCACCAGATTAAACCTTTCCCGCTCTGTTTTTTTTCTTCTTCTGACATCGGAGCCACCGGCCGCCGTCAGTCAGAAAATAAAAACAGCATAGGATTGCATAGCTACATTCCCATTGGCTATTTCACGTTGCAATAGCCAATAGCAAACTAGCTATTGCACCCTCCCACTGATGCTGTCAATCAGCAGAGAGGACCTGAAGTTCTCCGAGCAGAATAGCTGAGCCGAATGCCGCTGAGCGGCATTCGGCTATTCACTTACTGCTGTTCGGCATCTATGAGAATAGGCCGAACAGCAGCGAGTAGCCTGCCTGAGGTTCGACTCAGCCGATCCAGATGTTGGATCGGCTGAGTCGAACTCCTTCTGCACTTCGGGTCAGCCGAACATGCTGAGCATGTTCGGCCGACCAGAAGCCAGCCGCAGCAAGCCAATGTATGGCTGATTTCAGTCGGTGTACAGCTGAAATCAGCCATACAAGCCTGAAGTGAATAGCTGAACAGTATTCGGCTCACTTCACTTCGGGTCGGTTATTCAAATGGCTGCCCTCGGCAGCTTTGTGAATAACCCCCTTACTGTTGAAGTGGGTTCATAAGAAAGGAGATGACAGTGGTTTAGGCATGCAAACATTAGAGATTCTTGCTATAAGTATACACCATGTAACTCTCTGACTTGACTAATAGTAGATATTTAATTAAAATCTAAAATTAGTAGGCCAATCAAAACTAGGGCAGTGTGACCTATTCCATACTCTCTTTCTTTTTCCTGATAGATAGGACACTTTATTCTCTTTCTCATCTGCTACATTTATAATCATGTATAGGTGAGTGATACCTGGTATAGGGTATTCTTTTCAGATAGTCATAAACTATGATTTTGAGCTACTATATAGACTCTGTAGTGACCCAGGCTCCCTACACTAAACAGGTCTTGCTTCAACCATAGTCTGTATAAAAAAAAAACTTACATTTAAAGAACAGACCTAAAAGTCTTTTTTCCAAATACAACCTCCGAATAAAAAAGATAGTTTCCCTAGTGGAGTTGTCAGACCAAGTAGTTATTAGAGAGAATAATGATACAAACAACTGTTTGGGTGGAGGGAATTTTAGTTTTCTTGGTGCTGCATGTTCTTTATTTCATAGACTTAATTTCTGCTTTTAAAGCTAGTACCCTAAATTTGTAAATTGGTTATAAAATCCCAATTACCAATTTACTGGCAATGGCTAATACACTAAATTTAAATAACCCACTTCTATGAAAAATGTTCCTCTGCTACTAATATAAAAAGAGAGATACATACCACATACTGAACAATGCAGGATACCTAAGCAGGAGTTATGTATAACAACTACTACTTTGTGCTACACCTTAATAAATGTAATCAATTTAAATATGCAAAACTGTTAAACAATTATTCATGATAAAACTACTTAATGATGGCCACTATATCCACATGATCAGGGTATAAATAAAATGAATGTATCAGCACTGCAAAAATGTATTTGTACTGAATAGCAAGAAAAATCAATCATCAATGATCAGACAGTCTTCAGCTATAAACAACTTATTGCATTTCTATGACAATAGCAATTACATCACTCGTAAATCTCCTCCACTTGCGTCCTCTACTTAAGACAGCCGCCAATAGCATCATAGATCTAGCCTGGTGAGCTTCCTGCCCGCTTGGATGACCTAAGAAGCACCGTGCCCAGAAGATTCTCACCTTATCCTTGACAGTCCAAGCTGAATGACAATATCTATTCTTTTTTTTCATGGGTTGAAATAGGAATAAGCCAGGCTTGTTCCATTCTAGAATGCTCAATACAGAAGACAGACCTATTGCAATGTTATGATTCACACTATTTAGCACTAAGGAATGAATCATTCAATCCTCTTTGCTCACCTACTCTGAGACAGTAATACATGAACACAGCTTTTAGGAGTATGGCTCTCATTTCAATATCACACACACACACACACACACACACACACACACACACACACACACACACACACACACACCCACACCAACACACCCCAAGAGAAAAAATAAAATCTAAAATTAGTAGGCCAATCAAAACTAGGGCAGTGTGACCTATTCCATACTCTCTTTCTTTTTCCTGATAGATAGGACACTTTATTCTCTTTCTCATCTGCTACATTTATAATCATGTATAGGTGAGTGATACCTGGTATAGGGTATTCTTTTCAGATAGTCATAAACTATGATTTTGAGCTACTATATAGACTCTGTAGTGACCCAGGCTCCCTACACTAAACAGGTCTTGCTTCAACCATAGTCTGTATAAAAAAAAAACTTACATTTAAAGAACAGACCTAAAAGTCTTTTTTCCAAATACAACCTCCGAATAAAAAAGATAGTTTCCCTAGTGGAGTTGTCAGACCAAGTAGTTATTAGAGAGAATAATGATACAAACAACTGTTTGGGTGGAGGGAATTTTAGTTTTCTTGGTGCTGCATGTTCTTTATTTCATAGACTTAATTTCTGCTTTTAAAGCTAGTACCCTAAATTTGTAAATTGGTTATAAAATCCCAATTACCAATTTACTGGCAATGGCTAATACACTAAATTTAAATAACCCACTTCTATGAAAAATGTTCCTCTGCTACTAATATAAAAAGAGAGATACATACCACATACTGAACAATGCAGGATACCTAAGCAGGAGTTATGTATAACAACTACTACTTTGTGCTACACCTTAATAAATGTAATCAATTTAAATATGCAAAACTGTTAAACAATTATTCATGATAAAACTACTTAATGATGGCCACTATATCCACATGATCAGGGTATAAATAAAATGAATGTATCAGCACTGCAAAAATGTATTTGTACTGAATAGCAAGAAAAATCAATCATCAATGATCAGACAGTCTTCAGCTATAAACAACTTATTGCATTTCTATGACAATAGCAATTACATCACTCGTAAATCTCCTCCACTTGCGTCCTCTACTTAAGACAGCCGCCAATAGCATCATAGATCTAGCCTGGTGAGCTTCCTGCCCGCTTGGATGACCTAAGAAGCACCGTGCCCAGAAGATTCTCACCTTATCCTTGACAGTCCAAGCTGAATGACAATATCTATTCTTTTTTTTCATGGGTTGAAATAGGAATAAGCCAGGCTTGTTCCATTCTAGAATGCTCAATACAGAAGACAGACCTATTGCAATGTTATGATTCACACTATTTAGCACTAAGGAATGAATCATTCAATCCTCTTTGCTCACCTACTCTGAGACAGTAATACATGAACACAGCTTTTAGGAGTATGGCTCTCATTTCAATATCACACACACACACACACACACACACACACACACACACACACACACACACGCACACACACACACCTACAGGCACTCCAAGTGATTAAAGGAGTTCTAAATTCACAGCATATACTATCCTGTTATAACATCAGCATTGTAACTGGAAGACACAGTGCAGTGTGTGTTTGATAATACAATCATGCTTGAAAAAATGAGTGAGTGCTGCCTTCAGACTGCCCACAACTTGCATAAGTTTAATGGATTCTCAGTGTGCTTTGCATCCCTTTCCCTGTTGCTTGATGTGATGCAATATAAATTTCTAAAGACTACATATCCCATCATGCATTGCTCCCAGACCGTGACACATACAGCATTTCCTCCTTTAGTAAATGAACCCCAACGCACTATGTAGAACTTAACTGCAACTCATGTACTTTGGGAAGGGAACTCTGAAAAGCCTGAGCTTATATACATAATTCTACCAAGCATTTGACTCACACATTTTCATCTGCAGGAGCTCTTAGTAAGAAAGGGGATTGCATTTCCAGTTTGGCCACAAAGCCCAGCACATATAAATATTTTAAGGGAAAAAAAACACAGTTTAAGGGCACTTTTTAGTTTTATCCTTGTCCTTGTAGTCCATCACAGGAGTGAGCTTGGTGAGGTGCCTACTTTATACACAGGGTCCATGGGGAACAAAAGTAGCCACCCCCCAGAAGGAAGGACAGTGTCAGCATCAATTCAGAGATGATTTGAGGATCTACAGCTGAGTGATACACATTTTTGTGAATAATTAAGGTACTTGAATGCATTTTTAAGCTTTAACTCCTGAGTTTAGTGTCACTTTAATCTGAATCAAGAATCCTGTTCTTGAAGGTGGTCATTTAGATTTTAATTCTGTAGAACATTTAGTTCCTATCCCACCTTTTCTTCAGAGATTTAATTTGGCAGAGAAAGGGAAAGAGGCACACTTCCTAGATTCTTCCATTACTGATATAATTCCTCTCTGTAAAAAAAAGTAATAATATAATGAAATAAAATAGCAGAAAACTGCAACAGGTGAGTTCATTACTGAGACACAGTAGTACTATCAAATATTCTCTATCTCTAATGTCTTCTTAATGCAAGTCTTCCACCCACACTTGAAGATATTACACCACTGCCAAATGATGGTTTTAATTCTGTCTGTAACAGTATGACCCATTTTTATGTGAACTATTTTGAAAACTCATCCCTATTAAATGAGAAAAGTGGGAGTAAACAGAAGACCACTCAAGCAATGAGTCATGTTGACCACCCACTGCAATTCGTGATGATGTGATGCACATTACATTGCCTTACTTTAGAGAAAAGTAATATCCTTTACAACTCCATATACTTCCACAAGGTAAATGCCTTGTCCTAATTTTAACTTGTTTTGTTTTTTTTAAATGTGTGACAGAACATAAAAGTACATATCATGTATATCACATTCAGCAATTTGTATGTAGAAACCAAGGAATATGTTGTTTTATTTTAGTTTGCAACTTGTATCTATATTTTTTATATTAACTATCATACTGCACAATATATTTTGCATTATAAAATAATGTAAATTGCAATGGTGAACAGTATAGTATTAAAAACCAACCAATAAAAGCTCATCTTTCATTAATTTATATACAATGAACTGCCAAAACCATGTAGAGGACAGCAGTGGTGTACCTAGCGTATTTGAGGCCTGGAATTTTTAACCACCCCCTGCTTCCCAATATGTCATAATTCATTTTAGTAATAGATATGAACAGCTGCTAACAATAGGCAGAAAAGAAAGAGGCAGTAATAATTTCCTTATCTGGACTTCATATATATAGTCACGCCAGTAAAAAATGTATTATATTCAAACATTTTAGAGTGGTGTACAATAAACCATGTGGATGATAGTGCCATGCTTTCATAGTGATAGGCCTGCAAGGGATCCAGGTATAGGCATACAGCAGTGACTTGACAACACATTGCCAAAAATGGAAATCTTGACAATACATGAGTTAGAATCGGGCACTCATATACAAAATATAGACAACAAACGGCCCCTTTCTACAATATATGGGCAACAAATGGGCGATTGCTGCAATAAATGGACTACAAAAGTGCAATAGTTACAATATGTGGGGATAAAAAGAGTAACCTAAACAATATGTGGCCATCCAACATCACTCTTATCTCACAATACATAATGTTTGAGTTGCCAATCAGTAAATCAAGGCGATTGTCAGGAGGTGTGTCCCTTCATTTGCAAATTTGATATTTGCATACCAATGTTAGGTGCCTTTGAGTAGCTCTAAGATTAGAATTTCTGCAACAAGAAGGCAAAAAAGTTTTTGCAAGCAACTCAACAATGCTACTGCCAGCTTTGTTGTTGTGCTGCTCCAGACAAATTTATAAATAACACCTGATAATGCATATGGGAGGCATAGCCTACCCGTTGAGCAGCTCAGTATTTCATCCAGGTATAGCTTTACTAAACTAGTCGGTGCCACTCCTTTTCCTTTTGGTAATGCTGTAACCTACCTATTGGTGCTGACTGAACACTACATAAGGCTCCTTCTCATTCTCACTAAACAACAATTCAAGATGTTACTCACAGCCAGTAATCACATTACATCCTGCCTTGGAATATTAAATGTAATTGGCGATGCAGGAAGCAGAGAGAGAGAGAAAGTTAGGCTGCACAGACTTCAGGAAGCCTTCCTACACATCCTATATAGTGGTTTATGTGCACATTCTACAAACGATTACGTAGAACTCAATACGATAAATTGCTTGAACTTTCTGACTTAAGCATCATTACTGTGTTTACTGAAGAGCATTTGTAGCTCACTGGTATGACATAGTGATAGGATACAACTTGTCAAGAAAAGAAGAACATGTACATGATTTCAAATTACAGTGACCATTATTAGGAAGCCTGTAGCTCAGTGAGATTCAATGTTCTCCCAAAAGCAGGGTGAATGGTGTGCCACCAGGCAGAAACCCTCTGACCTGACCAATGGACATCCATCCATATCAATAAGGATATGGTCTACAAAATTAACACACTGTCTATGACCAACATTTAGTTAGTAGCCTGAGAGAAAAAGGAATAGTAGAAAGTAGGCAGGGTATTAAAAGCAGATTATCATTATTTTAAAAAAGTTACAAAAGAGAAACGGGCGGGGGGTGGAGGTGCTGGTAGCGGCAAATAACTGTACTGTATTTTTAATTTCTTTGAGGGTTCTTGGCACAGTCCCTAAATGTGATTAATGGGAAGTCCAGGCCTAGTTGATACCAACTATGTCCAAGGCCAGCACACATCTTATATTTATATTACAGAGAGATAGGCTATTTGTGTCAGATCTATGAAAAATTAACCAGATAAAATCTCTTTCTTCACTCAGGTTTTAGCTGCAAAGGAAGAGAAGTCCGCAAACATTGCAGATGTAGATCATGTGCATGATATTGCTGAACAAAATCTCAAGTTTGATGCAGGTGAAGTCATATAATAACCAATTTAATAAGAAAAGTAAGGAAAATAGGTCTGTTACACAAAGCAGCCAATCAGGTGCTAACGTTACATGCTACAATGATGACTGTCCACTCCGGTAACACTTATATTTTCCTTACTCTAGCTTTTGTTAGACAGCTTATGTAAGTCTACATACCTTAATCTATTAAAGTTACAACCAATTTCCATTCTAATGGAAAAAAAAGGTTGGTATAAATAAAATTAAAAAAACCCCATTACAGACAAAAAATATGTAGCAATATGTACCATTACCTGAAATGATAATGTACATTGTGATTACAGATATAAGTGGTACAAGACATGCTGATTGTAAATATTGTATGTTCTAACTAATTATATTGTATATATATATCACATATAAAATATGTGTCATGTGTGTGCATATGTATTACTATGAAGCAAAATAAAAATACCTGAATTTCCATTAGTCAAGGTCCACACTTAAATTACCTCAGTCCATCTAAATGACAAGCCGTAACTAAGTCACCTGCTTTCTATAAGGACCATGTCAGGACTTGTTAACGTTTTTTGATGAAGGGTTTGAGAACCAGTGATTTAGACAGGTTTCCCCAGCAGACACCCGCCAGGGTTAACAGGATAACATGTCAAATCTGCTTCTCTCTTCAGCAGGATGAAATACAACTCGTAAGGTCATATTTGGCTATTGCAACATTATGTGCTCATCTTATTATATTTTATACATAACAGTGAAATAGTTTCCATATTGGCTCAAATAAAAAATATCCAGCATTATTAATTACAACATAAGAACCAACGTTAATACAGTACATTGTAACAAAATAAGAATAGACTCCATCTCTGTCCCTTCATGATCTATTAGTGCACAGGATACAGCTTTTTCTCCCTTCAATACGGCCCTGCTGTGCAGTGTGCTTTAATTTTGATAATTCAGTCAAAACAGTATTCAGTTGTAACTGTACTTTACTAAATGTGGGCTGATAATTTCCTTTACAGGAAATCACTCAGAGAGGTTTCTAAGGAGACGATGAAAGCACACCAAGCTAATACCAGGTTTTACATGACAGCAAATGCCATGCACTGAGCGAGCAAAAGGGATTTTCAAGAGACAGGTGCAGTAAACATGAATGTTTAAAGGCTGGATTTGAACAACACCAGTTTTAGTCTTTTAGCATCATATGTAATTCACTCAGATTGTTTAAAAGATTTGAATTACAGCAAAGATTAGAACTGGTGTGTGTATTTAGCAGCTAGCTTTTTACAAATCACTAAGGTAACATAATTAGACAATTTGTTAGTACTGTGAATTTATAGAATACATGTTTTTCTCTTTTGCGACTCGACATGTTTTAAAGCAATTAAAATGTGTACCCCTTCTATTTAGCATTTCCCCCTAAATTGCTTGTTTTTTTTTAAGTTAAAAAATAATGAGTACAACAAACAGTATATATATACTTATAGTTTATCTCCACCTATGAAGCAATGCAGTCAACATATAGAGGGTTATTCACAAAGCTGCCGTAGGCAGCCATGTGAATAACCGACCCCAAGTGAAGTGAGCCGAACGCTGTTCGGCTATTCACTTCAGGCTTGTACGACTGTTTTGAGCCGTACACCAACTGAAATCAGCCATACATTGGCTTGCTTCGGGTCGGCCGAACATGCTTGGCATGTTCGGCCCGACCCGAAGTGCAGAAGAAGTTCCACTCAGCCGATCCAACATCTGTATCGGCTCAGCCGAACCTCCGGCAGACTGCTCGCTGCTGTTCGGCCTATTCTCATAGGGGCCGTACAGTAGTGACCACGAAGGTTCGGTGACCATGAAGGTTCGGTCAACTTTTGCAATGCAGCAGCAGTATGAGGAAAAAGATGACTTTGGGAAAGGTAGAGACAATGAGAGCCTGATTACTGGCATTGCCGGGACTTGCTTGGCCTGCGGAGTCATTGGCATTTGCCAGTAAAATGGAATTGTATGTGTGGCATTGTTCGTTCAGTTTAATCGCAACATATTAGAGTTCCTTCTTCTGTTGTGTCTGCGCTATGGCTCTGTCATTCAGTTCCAGGAAATCAATCTCAAATGCTGTTAGTAACTGTTGCATTTCCGAGGTCTCCAACAGCCGGAGCCAGCCGTGAGATGATCGTAGCTACGGCTAGATCTTTCGGCAGCATTGTGAATAACCCCCATAGTGTTCTCTACACTTTAAGGGCCCATTCACACTGATGCATTGCAAATTGTTTTACTGTGCGTCAGGACAATGCACTTTACTGCATGTTCCACAAAGTGATGCTTTGCTGTGCCCTTCATTTTAAATGGTACCCCAAGCACCCTTCCAGTGCACATCAACACACACAAGCTTTCCGCACCACAGTAAACAATTTTTTGATTGTGGTATGGTGCATAAAAAAAAAACGGGGGTACTATCTTTTCCTTTACAGTGAACTGCCCTTTCTTTAGAAAGTTTAAGGACCCTTGTTGTGCTCTTAAACTGTATGTAAACCCTAACAATGAACTTCTCTTATTTGCGTTGTTTTGACCTGTTAAAGTGACATTAAAGTCACAAAATATTTCCCCCCTTCCCATGCTGCTTTAAGGACTTACCTTAAATGATGCCTTTTGATCCAATCATCTTCTTCCTCCCAGTGGTTTTCGGGAGTCCACGATTGTTGTGTCTTCTGCGTGCCACGGAGTCTGTGTGCACGCTGCCTGCAGTGACTTGGCTTACCCTGTGTCTCTCCTCTTCTCCCAGCCGAAGATCTCTACTGCGCATGCGCCCACCCCATCATCCTTTGTGGCCGCCCAAGAATCTTCAGATCTTCGAACAGGAACATGCAGCAGAGACACAGGTAAGTTTTAACCTTTTTGGTAACTTTTTTAAATGTTTATGCATATATCTACTGCTTGCTAGCAGTAGATACATGCAGAAAAAACAGAGGGTTTAATTATCCTTCAAATATACAGTTGAGAGTACTTTGTTATATCTGTTTATTATGTGCCAAAAAAAACCTTTTGATGCAGACAGAAATTTAGTGCACTTGTAAGTTCCTGTGCTCTCTGCAGTGTTATCTTTACAAGTGTTTATAGCCCTGCCCAGTTCACTCTGTAGTCCCAACATTATTCCTGTTCTAGGATGACAATACTGCTTAACCAAATATACAGTACAGTAAGTGACCATTGCCAACCCAGGACACTGTCATAGATGTGTGTTAGGGCTTGATTTTTAGCAAAAAGATTTAGGCCAGAATTGGCTGAAATGTGTCTAGCGCGTATGTTCTTTTTATCTGATATATTGCAACAAAAGCTTAGAGATCAAATCAAGCTTGGATGCTGGGTTTTTTTTTGTGGACTATATTATTACCAAGGCATATTTTTTTTGAAATATGCCTTGGTAGGTAATGACCTGTAATGATTTGGTGTATGAGAATGGAGCATGGTAATTATTAGACATGTGCATTCGGACGAACTTGCAAATCAACAAAATCGGCCATATCGGCCACTGGCGCGTTCTGCGCAGGCGTGCTGCCATCTTTGAGTATATCTTGGTATGCACCAAGATGGCGGCGCCCGTAAGCGCAGAACGAGCCGGCGGCCGAATTGGCCGCCACTCATTCTGCATTTTCAGCATGCGGTTTCCGCTTCGGAACCTTGTTGCCTCCGAATCCGAAACAGAAGACAAATGTGTTGTGTTTGATGAAACCAATGGAAATGGAAAACACATTTTTATGCCGTGCACATGTCTAGTAATTATCATCATAAATAATGATAATGATTATAAATCATTGTATGAGAATGGAAATGGCACATAAATTAGGTAAACTACCATTTCTATGCCTTCTTTTATTACTTCTCTTCATAGGTAGACAATTTTGCACTTCAGCCAACAGTTCATGTTTAGGAATTTGTTTACCCACCCTGACACCTTCAGGTGCACTGATCAGGTCTGTATATTCAAATGCCCCCCTGTAGTACCTATTGCTGTAGCTTATTGCACTAGCCCTTATTTACTGTTACTTAAACCCATAAAACTCAGAGATTTATTAAAAATTAAATTATAACAATTTAACCAGTTAAAGTATTCAGTAACACAGTACCTGAAGTGTTAACAAAGATAAATGCAAAAAAAATGCAGAATTAAAGAAAAATAACATCCAATAAAAGTGTCACAGCAATAAAGTGGAACTAAACTCTGGGCGGAGAGTATGCTGCTGGGCATAATTGCATCTCCTGGTTTGCCCTCCCAAAGTGATGACTGCTCCATGCTTTCTGCTACCACTCCACTTCTGCCACAGTCGCAGGTGGTGCCATCTGCTTGGGCTTTTTCTTCAGGAACGGTGTCTTATTTGTTTGGCCAATACCAAGTACTTTTTTTGGCCAATTGAGATACCAAGTAGCGTAATCGGTACAAGTACAGTTAAAGATACTTTTCCAGCTGCAAGACTAGACTAGGGAAAATTCAAAAGTTAGGAGGCAGCTGTTTTTTTAAGGAACATACAGAGCTCCTGGGATTTGGGCATCCCTGTTTTAATGTATGATTTTTTTTTAGAATACATATTTATTAGGGATGCACCGATACCATTTTTTCAAGTACAAGTACTGATACTTGCCCAAGGACTCACAGATACAAGTACTGATACATTTTTGTTTATTGTCATGTGGCAGTTTTTCTAAAACAATACAGATTAATGATTTCAGGACAGTGGTGGAGTGCCAGAGCTAGGTCCTAGCTGCAACCACTGCAACCCTGATAGTTCTGATAAAAATGGCAAGTATTGGTATCTGAACTGGTATCTGAACATCCCTAGTGATGATGTAACTCATGTGCATGTGGGAGAATGGGTCCCAAGTGTACAATGTTCTGCAAATGTGCTACACATAAATAATAAATTGCTAGAAATCTAGGGAAGAGGTTTTTTTTTGTTTAGTTTTTTTGCAGACGATGCATAACAAGTTTCTTGTGCCAAAAACTCTACCCAACCACCATTTTTTATTAACTTTAGTTCTTTTTTAGTAACTTTATTAATTCTGCTTTAGAATGTGGATACAACATTAGCTAGGTGGAAAGTCCAAGAGCTGTACAATAATAGTAACATGTTGAATAAAGACAAGGGTCCATCCAGTTTAACCTATGTGTATGTGATTGTGTGTCTGTATTTATCTTGCTCTAACACTTCCCCTATCCCTGTAAATTAAATAAAATAAGTAACTCATCAAGAAGTATCTTGAATGTATCAACGCTCTCAGTGGAGACCAACGCCTGTGGAAGAGAATTCCACAATTTTACTACTCTCACACTAAAAAAAAACCCTACAAATTCTGAGATTGAACCCTCTTTCTTCCAACCTACTTTTGTGTCCTCATTTTTGCAATACAGTTTTTGGATTGAACAGTTTGTTCCGAATATTGGGGTCCCCATTAATGATTTTGAAGACTGCAAGTTCCCCTCGCAATCGCCTATTTTCTAAGGTAACTACGTTTAATTGCTTAAGGTGGTCCTCATAACTCAGGCCTTCTATCCCTTTTATTAATTTTGTAGCCCTTCTCTGAGCTATCTCCAGCTTGAGGACGTCTTTCCTGAGTGCTGGTGACCAAAACTGTAACGCATATTAAAGATGCAGGCGAACTAGTGATTTAAACAAGGGAGGTATTACTTTTTTTATCCCTTGCTGCGTTCCCTCTTTTAATGCATGCCAGTATCTAGTTTGTTTTGCTGGCTGCTGCTTGGCATTGCTTACTATTGCCAAATCTGTGAGCTATGAGCACCCGCAGGTTTTTTCCATGTCCAACTTACCTAATGTAGCAACCACATTTGGTACCACATTTGCTTTCCGCCAATTATCCGGTACAATACCTGTCATTATACTGTCCATAAAAATGATGTACAAGTGTCTGCCTATGACCTGGTTAAGTTCCTTTAGTACCTCAGATGTAACCTGTCCAGTCCTGGGGATTAGTTTACATTTAATCTTTCTAGTCTCTGTATTACTCTGCTCTCCAGCAGCCACTGAGATATGGTAAAACTGGTACTACTATATTTGCAGCTGATTCCCTTAATTGCTGCCCATGTCCATCTCATCTGTTAAGACAGAAGATAATCATTTATTTAACGCATTCGCTTTCTCCCTGTCACCAGTAGCTGACCTCCCCTCGTCATCCTTTATGGGGCCTACATGTTCTGTCCTTACCCTCTTGATATTTATATATTTAAATAATTTATTGGGGTTCATTTTGCTTTCTGTTGCTATCTGTTCCTTGTATTTTGTTTTTGCTGCTCTGATGGCTTTTTTACATCTTTTGTTGCAATCTTTGTCATTTTTGAATGCTGATGCTGACCTCTCTGATTTTCTGAAGGCCTTTTCCTTGTCTCTTATGTGTTTTTTACCTTGCTAGTTAACCACCCAGGTCTAACATTCGCTCTTTTGAATTTATTGGTAAATGGAATGCACTGAGCAATTTTGCTATTTAAGATATCCTTGAATCTATCTCATTTTTATATCCTTAAAGATATCCTTGAATCTATCACATTTTTCTATCCTTGAAGATATCCTTGAATCTATCCCATTTTTCTATCCTTGAAGATATCCTTAAATCTATCACATTTTTCTTTTGTGTTCGTATTCAGGAAGATTGCATCCCAATTTATGTCTCCTAGAAAACATAAACATGCAAGCTCACAGCAGATTATCATGTTTCTTTCTGCTCTGTGAAGACACCTCCAGCACTGCCCTTATCTTGGAACAACAGTAGTAATGAGCGAGAAAAATCCAATGCAGCTCAGCTGATGGATTATTCCTCTAAGACTGATTGGGCAAGGGATTTCTGGTCAGGTCACAGGTAGCCCACTGATAGCCCTTGATGGCCATATCAGGCTTCAATCATCTTGCCTGTGTTGGTAGCCATAGAGCATACAGTATGTAAATGATAGAAGGATTGATACATACTGTGGCTATTAAATCTAAACCATCTAACAGAACGACATGAACATTCATACACAAATGTGCATTTCCACCTCTTCAATGATTGAATAGTAGCTCAAGGTGAAGTTTATAGATATCACAGTGCAGAAAAATGAATTTGTGACTCTGGGGCTTGACACTTGCTCCTCCGTAGAATGATTTGTTTAATAATGTAGTCAAAGATCAATATATGGAATAACATACATTTTTATCCTTCACTGAAATCGATACTGTAATAGCTGATAATATTTTTGGACACATACAAAGCATAAAAACGTTATTATGCAAGCAAATACCACAATATTTTTTAGTATGACTCGAGATGACTGCAATGCAGATGGCATTAAGTAAATTGCTTCTACAAAACTATTTGTCTCTACTTAACAAGCTGCGACATGCTTGTTAAAGCTAGATTTTTAACAAAATAACAGAAACTGTTCTCCAATTTCTACCACTGTTCTGTGAGGGTGGGGAAACAATATCTCATAAAATGTTTCTAATTCCTTTTTTAGCATGCAACATGCTTTATCATATACAGAACATGAATATATAATAATACACTGACAAAATCTTCTACTGAAATGCAGTCACATACCTCACACAGAAAAGGCAGTTTTATGTGTACAGAAACAAGACACAGGAGACTGTGAACTAATGAGAAGCAGACTTATTATCAATACTGTATATATGAGTATGCATACGAAAAGCGATAATAATTCAAAAAGTGCTATAACTAGATTTTAATTTGTTTCACTTTTACAGTAGAAAGAAGGTTAATATGGGCATTTTCTATTAATGTGTGTTTGCCAGCATTTGGCTTCAAAGCTCTGCAATCATCTATACACTGGAGTGCTCTCCATAGAGTGTAACCAGCTGTAGAACAGTAGTAGCTCTCAACCTCTGGAGGTGTTCTAAGCCTTATGTTGATGGGTCTTTTTATCTACCTGGACTTGTATGTACATGAGCCCTAAAAGAAATGAATACAAAATATTGCTGCTGACTTGTGCTACTACACTTTACATATTGCTGTAATCGAATCACTACTATTGATAAAAAATAATAATAATAATTATATCAACAGTAATAATAATAAAAAGAAATGTCTGAAAAGAAATCTGATTTAGGTAATAAATTCCAAGTGTACTTGACAAAACAATGATTAATTACTAGCCGTTAATGACTTTATACATTGTGTATTAACTGGAGACTGTGATGCTTATTTACAAAACTGAAGAAAAGAATCGGCTCATAAGCAGTAATATATTTTCCAGTTCAGGTAGCAATCTCTGCGACTGATCAGCCCAGGCTTTTTCAGGTCCTGAATTAAACAAATATTATTTGTTGTCATTGGCCCTGTTTTTACTTTTCAAAAACAAGACAATGAGATGTTGCATTTTGCTGAACTGAAAACTATGATTTGAAAAAGAAGATTGTGTAACTACATAATTATTATTATTATACAGGAATTATATAGCGCCAATACAATTCAAGACAAGATGGTAAGGAGGACCCTGCTATAACCAGTAGGATTTTGTCTGTCATATAGCAAGTGAGAAAACAAATGAACAATACACTGAAAGTCATTTATCAGTGCAGTTGCTTTGATTTTCAGACAGTCACAGCTTTGGAATATGTGCTATGCAAATGTTATGTGATCATAAGATCTGTTAATAATTAGCACCTCAGTGCGATCAATTAGTGTAAGACTGAATCCTTTCGCAGATTAGTCATATGTGCTGTAAGTTAGATATTGTCAGATCTATCGACGAAGCAAGAAGAGGTATGGGCCAGTTTTTAAAATTGTGCATCTTTATGGAAATAGTGTGCAAAGAGGGGCTTCTTGCAGGTTGAAGCCCTCTCCTTGCTTCCTGATCCCCCCCCCCCCCCCCCCCAAACATATTTGTTTCATCACTACTCCACCG
>NW_017306904.1:484974-539211 GCF_000935625.1 Nanorana parkeri | reverse complement strand
CCCAATTAATTTTCATACTCCCTCTCTAGGCTCCTGATCTTTCTTGGAAGCAGCAGCCCTAGCTTCAATCTCTCACTGCAGACAGCCAGAAATTAAAGCCTGCCTGTCACAGCCAGCAGTTCCAAATACCCCCTGTGCCCACGCCTCACCCTATGGTCCTCAGAGCTGAATCTTTGAAAAAAATGATTGCCAACAGCATGCTGATAACGTGTGTTGCCAGCAGATAAACGGGATAGCACTGGAGTTCTGCTGCCAGCAGAACTAAGGGCAGAAAGTACATTTGTCTTCAAAACAGCTTCATTCTTTCTTGACATGCTATCCCTGAACTGTGCTTTGCAGTTTCAAGAAGAACATCCTCCAGCTTTTTGAGGAATGAAATATGTAGGGCTCTGTATCCAGAACGTCCCATCGTGATGAGGTCAGTAGGCCAGCTAGATGGAAAATAAAAGCATTGGGCAGTGTTGAATACTTGTGTAGCAGGCCAAGGCATTTCAATGACTGTTGTGACACAAAGAGATTATGAGAGAAAGTGCTACTATGCACATATGACTGTGCATGTGCAACAGGAATGTGCAACAAGATTGCAGTTTTAAGCCCAATTGAAGTCAACACCTTTTGCTTCATATCGCAAAGTGCAGAGAAGGGCTAGATCCTCTGTCTGGGTCCCTTTTGGGGTAGATTTCCCCTCACTTCCTGTGAGGACAGGAAGTGACATAAAATGCTCTAACGGAAACACAGACAAAAACACATCTTTCTAACAGGTGTCTAAGGGACAGGAAGGGAAAATCTTCCCAATGGGGTCAAAGACATAAAAAATGTCATTATTGCTTACTCTCTAACTTTTAATTTAAATGTTTGGGGTTAGGCTTTAATGTTGTTGGATAAGTTATACTTTTTTAGACTGGTCGCTAAGTGATACTGCTCTCTGCACATCCTTCCTGCACTTTCAACCCTCTTAGTGAATAAATACTGGGCAAATAGGAATGTGAAAAATACAAAGCAATCAGTCACAATGTTCCTGATGTTGAAGTGACTCCACTAAGGTTAACCCTGACTGGTTGCTGTAAGTTGTTGTGTTTTGCATATTGCTTTTCCTTTTTCCCTTATTCAGTAAACATGTCATCATTTAGTGTTGAACATGTACATAATTTCACCGCACATACTAGTAATAATCTCCAAGGTTATGGCGGAACCAGTAATAAATTGCTTATAAAACATTAATTGTCTATCCAACAAAAATCTGTAGCAATTAGAAATGTTTACCTAGATTAATTGTTTGCCTGGCACCACTCACTAAGGGTTCCCAAACCAATTTCAGTTTCTAAATCATACTACTGTGTCAAAGCTGCACAGTCTGACTGGGGCATGCAAATAAGTGCAGCATCTGTGTCGCTTTCCGTTTTGGTTCTTTTCAGAGATCTCCCTACAGCTTTAGCCAGCCTCATTATGCAGCTTGGACAAGCAACCCGCTCGTGGAAAACTAAGGTCATCCTCTTGCTCTCCACAGCATCTGTAAATTTACAGATCCTGTATGGTAATGCTGGCCACAGTCTGTTTTACAAGTCTTAATCAAACAGCTAACATTCAATAAATGCAAAAGAAATGTGTCAAGGTATTATTTTCCTCACTTTATTCATTTTGCTAATACAAGTGTTTGGCACTGTTTTACATTTGTGATTATTTAAATGTGTAAAGTATATAAGGTCTTTCTTTAGTAAGGCAAAGAACAACTAGACACATACACTGAGTGGCCAGATTATTATGTACCCCATCAGTACTTCGTTGGGCCAACAAGATGACACCACGAGATGACTTCGTTGGGCCGCCCCGTGACTCCACGAGATGTTGAAAGGTGATGCGAGGAATCTGACACTGCACTGTTGCCCTTCTGTTGTCTTGTACCAGTCTTGCCACTCTCCATTCTGCCCTAACATTGACTAGTTGCTGACGGCCACAATTCGCACGTTCAGACCCAGATTTTCGGCTGACAGTCCAGTCTTTAAACACTTTAACAACAGCTGCTCTTAAACATTTAACGAATTCTGCTGTTTTGCTGATACTCGCTCCATGGCTCCGAGCACCAACAATCATCCCACGTTCAAAGGCTGTTAAATCGCGTTGTTTACCCATATCTTCAGAAAAAAATAACTTCTACTGTCGTGGTAAACAACCTGCTTCACTATTTATAGTGGTCTGGCCCTCTAGAAACTTCAGTGCAAAATTATAGCTAATTTGCCTACAAACATCAGGTGGTCATAATAATCTGGCCACTCAGTGTATATGAAAGCCTACATCTTATGGCAAGGAATGATAGTTTATACACTTTTCACCAATATATGTTGCATATATACCTGGCTGTGGAACTTTGGGAAAAAGATACAATGCAGGAGATTCCTACCGCACTCCTTACTGGTATGTCCCTTGGGGTGGGTGCTGTTGTGATTGCGGATGGCGCCGCTTCAGAATCAAGTACTAAAGTATGTCACCAGCAAATTGTGGTTAAATCTTCAAGATGTGATTATTTTATTGATGCACACACATCTTGTCACATAGCGACGTAGCTGTGTGCAAGATGTGTCTGCATCAATAAAATGATCACCTCTTGAAGATTGAACCACGGTGTGCTGGTGACATACTTTACTACATTGGTAAAAAGGGCACATTTCTAGGGTATGGCTCACTGCACAAGAAGTTGAAGTGACATTCAGCATTGCATTTCTTCCTGTGCTGGAGTAGGCCCTATGTAATGGAAGCAACACCTGGTATTTTATACATGGGACAAAGGTGCAAATGAATGAAGCAAGCAATTGGAAATAATCTTTTATTACTCTGACTACACTATACTAATAGAGGCTGAATTCGATTAATTGGAATCTGTAACCTCATTGTTTTTATTAGACTTCATACACAATCAGTGAAGATCAAAAGTACAATGCAATTCAGTGTTTCATTCAAAAATGTTTTGTGCACAACAGTCTATGAGTGGAGGCCGTTCCTGAATGTGCTCACAATCTGCCTTAGAGAACTGGATGTCAAGTGATATTTCTGCAGAAATAAATATTTGCCCATGTGAATAAACCTATTATTGTACTTTCGGAATAATCAAATGTTCCACCAATAAGTGTGCCAAAAACAATTTTTTTACATTACAGATTAATCCAATTAACTTTGCTACATATAAAGATACATTTCCCGATGTAGGTTCACACAAGTGGGACTGAGAATATGGTGATGCCTATGATGCCAGAAGGGCTAATAAGCCTTATTTTATCAATAAGGGTAATACTAATGTTTGAGGACTTGTTCACACCAATTGTGGTATGTTCCAGAGCGGTAGCTGTTGGAACGCACTGTAACCTCTCACAAAACTTCCCCCTGCAAGCGCAAAAAACAGAGCAAGCAGCATTTTTTGCGCTTGCAGTGGAACAAAATACAGGCAATGTTTTGCCACGTGTCTGATCGCACTGCGGTTGGGGGGCGTGGCTGTGGTGCCATTGACTTCAATGCACCGCCACATCCCCTCCTGGGAAGTTTTGTGAGCAATTGCGGTGCTTTCCAGCAGCTACTGCTCTGGAAAGCACCACAATTGGGGTGAACAAGCCCTTAATAAGACAGCACTATTCATTACAGCCCATTCTTAAACGTGGGTTCCAAAATAAAAATATCTTGGCAGCATTGCCAGTACAGTTTCAGCCTACCTGGTCCACCATGCTTAGCACATATACAAGTACAGTTTGATGTACTTGTGTACTATATGTTATAATATGCCAGGGACACTTTATACTCTCTTTATGTACATAAAGCTGTATGAGCAATGCATTCTAAAGCTTTACTAATAATAAGGTATTTTGTGTTTTCTACAATATTCTAATGTGGTATAGTGACAGAGTTTCTGGAGCTGTCCAAAAGAATTCAGCAATGCCCCAATAAAAAAAAAAATAGTATGCATGGCCCTCAGTTGCCTGAAAATA
Source organism: Nanorana parkeri (assembly GCF_000935625.1). Lineage (NCBI taxonomy): Eukaryota > Metazoa > Chordata > Amphibia > Anura > Dicroglossidae > Nanorana > Nanorana parkeri. The sequence goes on along the minus strand of NW_017306904.1, from coordinate 535,240 downwards.
ACTAGAACACCTTCTAATCTAAAAGCTGTTTTAAAAGTGAAATAAAAATTATTGGAGATAGAATCCTAACATTTCAGTAACTTGATAATAGGTAAAAATATGAATTTAGTTTACAAATCAATGATAACATCTTCTATCACACTAAATACTTATTTAGAGTAAAAAACTTGGTACCAATACTTATACATATATATTTTTAAAGATGGTGCTAAAAAACATTTATTGGTAAATTTGCACTCTCTGTGTTTGCACCCTGTACTGCTCATACTGTATATCTTGAAATAAAAATCTGCCAAAGCAAATTAAAAATTTAGTGGGGTAGAAAATGATATACTATACATTCCTTAAAAACATGGGTTATTACAAATAATGCATGGCTTACTAATCATTTTAAACCTTACTGCTTTGTTGATTCGTTCATTCAAATCAGTTGTATTTTAGCTCTATTCTGTATTACATCATTGCCCAGCAAATGAAAGAAAAAGATGATTAATTGGGAATTAGATATTCAATCTATACTTACTAATGACTGTGCCTTTTAAAATCCAAGCAGGTGAGGTTCTGTTTTAATTTAATGTCCTATATATAAGTGGATTCTTGGTGTAAATTACCTTCAAATAACTTCACTGCACTTCCCTGAGCTTATCTAAAGCTAACTACCAATGTTTCCGTTTGGAAACATTACAGAAAGTACTCCATAAACCATCCATATCTAGACTATCTAGAGTCTATATTATAACTTCATATCTAGTACCAAAAAGTTACACAAACAACATCTACAGATTTTGTTTTCCAGGTTTTTGAGAAGTATCAATATGAAGATTTTTGATGGATATGCCCAGTTGGTAAAAAAAACTCTTAATTAGGAGTGGGCTTAATATTAAATTATTTTCTAAGGAAGAATACTGCATGAAGCACTCAGCATTAACTTTTCTCTTACAGAAAAATTTAGCTGAGATAGAATATGCTGAAAATAAATGCAATTTAGATAGAACTGATACAGTTTAAATGTATGATGGAGGTAAACAGAAAATAAGTAAATATCAATAACAAACGTAGATAGAAAATAAATAGGATTATGATTTCTGAAAATGTAAATGCAAATCTGACTCATTTAATTATTACTTTTTTATTTTGTCACTGTGGACTGATAAATGTTTGAAAAATCCCTGCATCCATACTTGGGTAATGATGCCATACCCTATATTCAAAATTTCCAATTTATGTTAAGATTCTGTAGAACGCCACCCAAAAATGAAAATCATTCTGTGGGGGTAAGCAGTCACATGGCTGCACATAAAGCACAAAAATAAAAGTATTTAAACTATTTTATATACAAATTGTCAAAGTAATACTCAAATTATCAGTGGACTGTCAGTTGTATTTTGCCTTTACATCTACTTTAAGCAAAACAAAAAGAGGGGGATTTATCAAAACTGGAGCATACAAAATCTGGAGCAGTAGCCCATTGCAACCAATCAGCAACTTTCATTGTCAAAGCTTAAATTGGCAAACTGAAGATAGGTGATTGGTTACAATAAGCAAATGCTCCAGATTCTGTCTGCGTCAGCTTTGATACATTCTCTCCAATAACTGTGGCAATTTACTAAAATGCTTAAGGAAAACCCCAGCATGGGAAAGCCATAGCCATTATAGGAATACTAGGAAAAACTTGAGAAGAACAAAACTACAAAAGTAAAGATGTTCTTTGAGGAAGTGCATTCCTGAAAAAGTAACGTGTAAGGTTTTTACTTCTGTCTGTAACCCCATTAGGTAGATTACCCATTTCCCCCTGTCCCTGTGACACCAGGATTAGATATAACTCATGTCATCAGGTCAGAAAGACACAGTGATACAAACCTTAAATTGAGTCTTGCCATTCCCAAATCCATTAAAAGGCTGTTTTTTGTTGTATCTGTCCCCATTAGTGATATTTTTGCATGGATTTTTGTCCCTGTGATACCTTATCCCTAAGGAAGGGAAAATCTCACAAATGGAGAAACAAACAGATATTATAAAAGGACATGTAATCTTGGATTTAACCATTAAGCAAAATAGAGCTTAGGCACCACCAGGGTAAGGGGGCACCACTGATATTTGTCCCTTGCTCTCAAATTTCTCACTGCCTCCTTCAGCCTTAGTCAAATTTTTGGCATTCTTACCATTTTCTTTTGCATGATGAGTTCCTAAATTATAAAATTTTCATTTGAGATAATGGGTTAAAATTCATTTAAATACCACCAAAAGAAAGCTCTATCTGTCCTCAAAAAAGGGTATAAAATTCATTTCAGTACAGCGTTGCATGACGGAATAAATGTCAGTCAAAGTACCGCAGCGCTGAATACTGAAAAATGGCCTGGATGGGAAGGGGGTTTAACACCGCGGATGTCAACTGGTTAAAAGATTTTAACACATGTTTGCATTTTTCTTTATAACAATTTTATTTAAAAATGTATTTAAAATCGTTTAGAAAATCTGCATTTCTTTCAGTTACCCTAGTCTAGTTTTTTAATAAATATTACTGCTTTTTAGTTTTAATAAATAAACATAATTTAAGAAAATCTAGTGGTGATAGTTGGGGCATCTGTCCAGGGTAGAAAAAATATTTTTTAGTCTCTAATTTGACTTTGAACAGTTACAGGGTTATTTACAAAAGGGTGAAGAGTTTGGAGAAGGAAGGAACAGTGACCAATACAGGACAACATAGCTGATTTGGAAAAAATTCTCCAATTTACCTCACTTTCCAGTTCAGCTATGTTGTCCTAGATTGTTTCCTTCTCCTGCCTTCTCCAAACTCCTCACCCTTTTGTGAATAACCCTGTATATGTATAGTCAGTTAAAGCTGAACTCCAGGCAAATATAAAATGCACAGATTAATGCAGCACTGTAATAATTAATACATGGTTAAATGCATTATTTTGCAAGCAGTGTAGGTACCTGAATTGTACATGGTATTAGCCTCTTGCAGTCTACTGTACAGTCTGTACTACAGAGCTTAGAGAGGAAGAGGGAGAAGAAGCACAAGGAGCCAGTCAGAAGTGCCAGGGGCATGCTGATAGCAGAAAAGAGCAGAAAGACTGAGAGATAGGCTCATCAATGTACTGCTTCTCCTTTCAGTGTCCAGTAATAGGATGGGGGTTGGGGCCTGTAAATGAAAGTGAAACTGCAATAGACAAAGATCAGAACCCTTCCCCTGTAAGACAGGGCTCTATTGTGGGGCAGAGATGTGTTTTAATATCAGCACTGAAAGGACAGAATACAAATCCTTTGGCAGGTAAAGCTGCCCTTAGCTATGTATTTCATCTGTATATTTAACTGTTTGTCTGGAGTTTAGCTTTACAAGGCCAAGAGGGGACCATTGTTGGTCTGTGCAAAGGACTGTTGGCCTTATTCCAAGCCTCATGACAGAGGTTCCTACTTACAGTTACACTAAACTCAGGAGTTAATTCTTCAAAATGAAATCAAGTACCTAAACTATTAACAATACTGTACCTTATTTGTGTATCACTCAGCTGTAGATCCTCAAATCATCTCTCAATTTGTGCTGACACTGTCCTTCCTTCTGGAGGGTGACTACTTTTGTTCCCCATGGTCTCTGTGTGTATTGTAAAGTAGTCACCGCTCTAAGGTCGTTCCCATGATAAACTATAATCTCTCATTTAGTTTAACTATTACTAATAGTTAAAAGAGAACTATGGGGTAACCTTTTTATCCCATAGACCCAAAGCTCAGTATAAGTGAGCTATTGCTCGCTATATACTTAGAGCCCCCCAGCCGGGACAAAATACTGTCTGGATCCACCCAGCTGGCTGATAGGCAGAGTCCGCTATCAATCTAGAGGCAGAGCCAGTTGTGCCAACTCCCTCCCCCATTCGTCCCTCCAGTCAGCGCTGGAGGATCGTAGTGGGGAGTGCCTGCGTGGAGAAGATTGGGAAGTGAGCGAGTGACGGCATGTGTTCACTCACATCCCGATCAATAGAGCCAACATGTGACAATTTCAATGTCAGACGTCTGCTCTAACTGTGAGGGTGAGTGTAAATCATAGTTCTCCTGTAAGGTACTTGAATACATTTTTAGGATTTAACTCCTCAAACTCTAGAAAGTCTTACTTCAAGTTGTGGTTTAAAGGAAATCCAATTGTGATGTTTACCTGAGACGTTTTTAACTGCAAGGTTCTTCTTCAAGCCCTTGGCAATTTAGGTCCAAGTAACATAATTTTTAGTGAACTTGAACAGATGCTTCAAGGCATGAAATGTTGGCTAGAAAATGACCAAAAATGTCTTCTCAGTCAGGTAAGTAAGGTGGTGGTAGGTTCTATTTAAAATACAATTTTTTTAAAGGAGAACTATGGGGTCAGTGTTTTTCCCCATAGTTCTCCTTAGGGTAACGGGAGGACACAAACTAGCATCCTCCCGTTACCCTAAGCTCAGTATACAGCTCGCGCTATACTGAGATGCCGCAGCCGGAGCGGATCCCGACCTGGGCGTCGGGATCCGCCCAGCTGCGTGAGTGACAGCTGGCTCTGCCCATCTAGAGGCAGAGCCAGCTGTACCCGCCCCCTCCCCCGTCCGTTCTGCCAGTCAGCGCTGGCAGATCGGAGCGGGGAAAGGGGAATCCAGCCCCTCCCCCTGTCATGGCAGAGAGCCGTGACAGGATCGAGAGGTGAGCGAACCCGATATGTGTTCGCTCACGTCCCGATCCACTGAGCCGACCTGTGACAGTCTCATTGTCACAGGTCGGCTAGAACTATGAGGTGAGTGGAAATCACTCATCTCATAGTTCTCCTTTAAGTTACAAGGTTAAGACAAGCAGACAGACCTAGGGAAAAAATAACACCTCAATATTACAATCCATATCATTACCCATTCATATTGTTGAATGTGCTTATAGCTATGATGTTGCGAAAAAGCATAATTCTTATCTTTATTACTTTAAATCTATGGTTACAATTATCTGTGCGAGTTATGATTTGTCTAAGTTTACTAAGTAATTACAGCTATTAGACTTTTGGCATTATTAGGATTTGTATTTTTTTTACCACTCTGCTAATTTCTATAGGTAACGATTACAGGAGGTAATGTTGGGCTTCTTACTCCCACAATACATTTCCTTCTCGTACTCTTTAGTACTGAAAAGTGAAAACTCGGTACTTTGCACACATTTACAGTAAATCCCTTTTCATTTTTTTATCCAGTTCCTCTAAAACCCCATTGAGTTAATGCAATAAGATATGTATTTTAATATATTTTTCTTTCTACAGAGTAGCTTGTAGTGAACCATCAAATTCACTGCGGTATTCAATCTGGTCCTTACATTTTGATATTCAGTGGCAAGCACCATTGCCCTTGTGATTTATACCGATTATTACAAAGCATATGTGTTGAAATTCATTATAGGTGATGACATTCCGAGAACTGTATAGCTAAAGTATCTTAATGGTAGAAGCGGTGAAAAATATTACAGCTCACAAGAATAAAAATCTTCATTTGAAAATGTTAGAATGACATAATGTAACATGCTTTAATGCTGGTATTTGAAATCACTGCCATATCAGCAACTTTATTAAAGAATGTATAAAACCATTATGCCACTATATCATCTAACACTGGGTACCGTGATGATTTAATAACAATTTGTCCAGAATTTAAGAAGCAAATTTTTCACACCTATAGTCAGGAAAAGAAAGAAGCCACGAGGAATTAGAGGCAAGCTGTATGAATAATACATGCAGAGTGACAAAACAAGAAAGATACCCAGTGCAACTTTTTTATGTCCCTGTAAACCTGGCTCACCTTAATCTTTGGTTGGTTTAAAGATTAACACCAGCCAAAACTTAGTTTTTGATTTCATACTATTACTTGTATCCAAGGGGTGGTAGTTACCAAGACAGGAAGGTGCGGACAGCAATAAGACCACTGTCAGGCTCCATTCACACATTAGCAGTTTTCCACATGTATTTGTCCGCCTGGGAACGCACGTAACATAAAAACGAATATATTAAAAATACCTCTTGTTCACACCTGTGCGACACCCATGCGGTATGAAAATGCGCTTCACGCAAAAAAGTCCAAGAGCGATATTCTGGGCAGATTCCGCGCGTTCTGGCTATAGCAGCGGTCGCAAATGCGCAGAGTCCGCGCGCATGTTTAAAATGTGCACATTTTTCTGCAGCGCAGTTTTCCGCGTGGAAAACGCAGCCGCTGTGTGTGAATGGAGCCTCAGAAGTTCTTACCCTTCCTCAATCTACTAAAATGTGTTTTTGTCATATTCCCATCTTAGCATTTCCAAGGATCACAAGTATATTTAGAGTAATTTCCAGTTTTGCATAAAGCCATCCGTGTGGCTAAATCTGAGATGTCAGGAGGTGTATTCCAACGGAGTCCCAATGGTATCCCACTTAATACTCCAACTTGCACTTTAAGACCTGCACATTTGGACATCCCACAGAAAAGGGAGTTGATGGGGCATTTGGTGTGGATACTATGGGATCGAATTACAATGAATGTGTTAACAGAAATAAGAAGTAGTGGTTGATGAGTTAATTTATGTTAAGTATACCACATGTAATTTCACTCAAAATGTATCCCATCACAGGAATATCTATTATAACAATTAAAACTACTTATATATCCAAAAACAAAATACATAAACAGTATACTATTACATAAACATTAAATTGTATCCATCCCATACTCTGCTGGTATACAGTCCTCTCTAAGGCTGCATTCACACATAGCGTTTGCAGTTCCCGCACAGTTTTCCACGCAAAGACCATGCGGGACAAAAACGCTAATATTTTCAAATCTGCACGGATGCCGCTCATTTGCGGCTTTTAAATAGCTGTGAACATGTGGAATCCGCAACTAATTCCCATGGCGGCCTCCAATCCACATAACATTGATCAAATTCTGCATGATCGATTTGCAAGCATGTCCATCTCACAAGTAACTATGGATATATTGTTGTACACATGTACACATCCCATCCTTGTCTTTCCCAACTGGTATATTTCATCACTATAAACTTCTGATGTAATGAATGAAGTCCTCCTTTATAGTGTTATTATACAGAGCTCAAAATATCTGGGTACACATGTACCACCGCTTCACACATAATGGTAATTATTCAGTTGCAGCATAATCCATAGATCAAGTACGTGTCTTTGATTTTTATTTAGTTTCAATCAATCACTTCATAATCTCCTTACTTCTGACACATACCACAACACTATAAAGGAAGACTACATTCCTCACATCATGTTTATGATGAAATATCCCAGTTGGGAAAGACAAGGATGGGATGTGTACATGAGCAAAAATATATCCACAGTTACTTGTGAGCTGGACATGCTTGTAAATCGACCATGCAGGATTTTGATCAGTGTTGTGTGGATTGGAGGCCTCCATGGGAACCAGTTATGAATTAATAGAGTTGCAGATAGGAGATTGATGATTAATTAAAGCCTAAGAGAGACGTGTATAACAGCAGAGTATAGGATGGCTATTTTTTTATGTTTTATGGTATTAATATTTATGTGTTTTGTTTATGGATATATAATAAAGTAGTTTTAATTGTTATAATAGATGTTCCTGTGATCAGATAAGTTTTGAGGGAAATTACATGAGGTATTTAATATTGTACATAGTATCCAAAAAGAAGGAATATATTAGATTGCGCAACCTTTTTTCCTACCTTCTCAATTCCCTCTTGTTGTTTAAAGTGACATTAAACCCTCAGGTGGTTTCCCTTCTCTTTGCTGCTCTTCCTTTTAAATCCTCATGTCTTCTCCTGCTAGGGGAGAACTTCCCTTTTCAGCTCAGGGCCTCTTCCTGTAGTGCTGGCTCTGGTTACAAGCCTATACAAGCCTATACACAGACACCGTGTATCCAGAGACAAGGCAGTCTGCTGCAAAACAGAAGTTCTGCAGAGCATGAGAACAGATACAGATTTAAAAAGGAAGAGCAGCAAAGAGAAGGGAAACAACCATGGATTACAGTAAGGCACACATTACACTATTGTTTTATGTTAAAAAATCTGAGGGTTTAATGTCACTTTAAGATTTTAAGTAAACTTGAGCTTTTATTGGCAATGGGTTAATGAGTTAATAATGCACAATTTGTAACTAGATATATATAAACTAGGTTTTATATAAAGAGAAACATGGGCTGCACATCACTGAAAACAGTCATGCTTTCTTCTTCCAAGACATGCAAATATATATTTTTTCCGTGTTCACAAGTACATCCAAACAAATCTCCTATACCTTATACTAGGACCCTTTCTAGAGCTATATGTACTGTATGTGAAGTAACACAACCAGATCAGGGCCAGATTTTACTTTTCACATTTTTGTTTTTTAAATAAATACAAATTAAAACAAATTGTAGGCCTCATACTTAAAAATAATACAAATACAAATAGTAGTAATAGTTGTAATAGTAATAGCAGCAGCAGTTTTATTATTATTATTATATTTAGTCTTTCCCTCCCAAAAGAAAAAAATACTTTGATTTTTATTTAACTGAAGTTGTCTTCATTTTATCTAGACTACTGAATATTAAATGCAAATTTCAATGTCCAGAAGAATCCCTCAGCATATACAATTCAGAAATGTTCAGATTTTAGGTACATTATGAAATTTCACTATGTTTCTTCAAAATCAATGATGTAAAGCCCAAACCACAATCTTTAATGAAAAAGCTGTGCTAGCCCAACAGCAGTTAATTAATGCCATCAGTCAAGAATAAAATAAATCCTCAGAATATATGTTACCCACCTTTGCCAGAAGAATTATTGACATACATAATAATGCATTCCTCAACAAATATATACATACTGTCTATACAGTACTATGCATATTTTTGAAATACATATTTTGTTGTAGCTCTCATATCAGAACAGGATTGGGTAATTGATGCAAATAATGACCTAGTCATAGATATGTGCAACAGCTAAATTGTGCTAGAAGGCAACATTATTCAAATTCTTTAAATTAAGGTCAGAGAGAGTAAATCAAACCACCTCCTTGTGATTTAGTCACCTATTCACTTGGCGGGGATGGAAAGAGTATTGAACAAATCATTTTAAACTGGCATTTCAGTTTTGGTAGGTGCTGTAAAGTTAAATATGGTCAAAAAATTAAAATATTGATCTACACCAGTGGTTCTCAAGCTGTGTAAGCTCAGGACCCACATTTGTCCTTGGTCATTAAGTCGCGACCCAAGTCACACTGCAATGGAATGCACGGCATTGCAGTACCAGGCGATCGAATTGTGGGCGGGAGCTGCGTTTGGGGTGTGATTAAAATGAATGGCAACGCAACACACCTTCCACACTAGAACACGGAGTAGGTATGATTGCATGGAACAGTGAATTAATTGCATGGGACTGTGCGATTAACACACTGTACTAGTGTGAGCGGACCCTCAAAAACACTGACAGACACACACAACCACAGACATATTCTCACACACACACTCCAAAGAAAATTATAATTTTTTTTCTTTTAGGATCCACCCAGTCTCCCTACCTTATGAGACCTGGAGTGACTTGAGTGTGGGCTTCTGTTCTGTGCTGGAGCTCATCCATATGTGCATTGTTTGTACAGCTCCCTTGCGCACCCTGTAGAGGTGCCAGGAGGCAAAATGTGACGTCAGTCCAGGCCCCTCTGCAGGGCACATGTGAGAGCTATAAGCAATGCACATATGGATGTAGCTCCCTTATGGCCATACTTCCAGACCACTCCACCTTAAGCTGACACGCAGGGCTCGGCAGCATATTTTGAATGGCTGCTTAGTGCAAGAACTGAAGGTGCTAGACATGGGGTCACAACCCACTTTTTGGTCACGACCCACCAGTTGAGAACCAAGGATCTAGATGTTTGTAAACTTTACTTATTGAAGATGTCCATATGATGTACAGTGCAGTGACAATTTCACTCAGCCAATGGAATATGCACTTTCGACTTCTGAACTTCATACAATCTAACATTATCATTGCTTGCAGGGAGTAAAGCATGCTGGGACATCTAGTCATGTGAAATGGAGATTGCATCATATTAAGCAGCAGGAAGAGACACAAAACACACTGGGAATCTAGGAAGATGTTGAAAGGGAGTGATCTACATCACCTGCGTTTCGGTATCGGTTTCGGCCTGACAATTTTTTTATTTTGGTTTTGTTTCGCTTTTAACATTTTCATTTCGGTGCACCTCTAGTATTTTTGTCAAGTAAGCTTTGATTGCATTATCAAAAACAACTCTAGTATGTATTTCTATTACAATGCTGATGTTATAACAGGATAGTATATTCTGGGACTTTACAACTCCTTTAATATGACTGTGACTTGTGAAAATTCAAACAACAAAAATAATTCTTAGTGACCCTAGGAGGAGGGCTGTGAGCTGTGTATGCCACATATTATAGTAAATACAGTGTAACTTCTAATAATATTACAGTATCTGCTAAAATGCATCAGTAGATCACTGATTGCTCTTACTTGCTGCCCGGTATTGCTCTTTAAAGTGCAAAAAAAAAACGGTTCCCCTCCTTTGTAAACATAAACCATACTTTACAAATGTATTTTCTGTCCCACACAATACATTTTAGGGTTCAGAACAATTCCATTACTTACAGACCCCAAATTTTGCAAGCTTCCAAAAGGCGGTATAGCATTTTGTAAAGCCTAAATCTCAGAAATTCAGCATGAGAGAAATTCACCAGGCAATTGCACATAAATTACTTAAAGCTGAAATGTAATCTGCTTACATTTTGTGTTCCATGGTCCCCCCACCTCCCTAATAATGAATTGAACCTTTCCATTTTTATGACAAACCTTATTTTAGACCCAGTGATGTAATTGCTTGTGGAAAACTCCAGCAAGATGCTGTATAAAGCTTACTGGAAACATCACAGCACTCTGCCTTAGTACTCCACTTAAGAGCCCTCAACTCTGATGCAAGCAGGGGGCTGGATCTTGGGAGGAGTTATGCTAATATCAAAATGCCTTACCGGTTTGGCGTCTTAATGTGAGAAGGTCACAGTGTACAGTGATATCAGAGTAAGCAATTTCAGTACAGTAAAGGAGCCTGTACAACCATGCAAGCCTGAAGGAAAGGCTGGAGCTCAGCTTTAATGTATGTGATTGTGTAATAAGTATATATGCTAATCTTACCGCCAAGACTCTGATTAATCTGTCAACATATTGCTTGTACTTGCTAACTCAAGTAAGTTTGGTTTTCCAATGACTCAAGGTGTTGATTGAATATAAATCCAAGACACAGTCTTCAGGTTTGGGAAACTGTATTAAACCCCACAATTTATATTATTAGGGAGAACTACAATTTGATTTTTAGTCTTCCTGTGTCTTTATCTGTACCTGTACTATAACTATTAACAAAATGTATTTTATGTGTGTATCACTCAGCTGTAGATCCTCAAATTATCTTTGAATTGGTGCTGACACTGTCCTTCCTTCTGGAGGGTGACTACTTTTGTTCCCCATGGTTCCTGCATGTGTTGAAGATGAACCACCATGTCTACCTTAAGAAAATTTAGATTTAATTATCTTTGTTCTTGCTTCGGGTCAATGACTGAAGTAGGCTATACACACTTTTAATTTCAGCTGGTTCTTGACAAACGGACAAAATTCACTGCGTGGGTGCTGCTGTCGGCACCCTTGCGCCTGGCATCCCTCAATCAGCTGATCAAAGGAGCTGGTGGGAAAATTCTCAGCTGAATGGAGCTGGCAGTGTTTGGGAATTCCGACAACGGCCACCAGAAACAACAGGGCTGCTGTTCTATTTTTTTCATCCAGTCTGCTGTTTGAATGAAAAACTAGAACCGTGTATACCCAGCGTAAGAAAGCATTTACTCTAAAGTTATAGTATGACAGGCATCAGCAATGGCAGCCTACATATTTTCTCATGACAAGTTTCCTTTACGGGACCAGGTAACCCCCCTGGGAGTTCTTTACAGGGAAGACAGAATCAGTTGCAGATCTTTCCAACAACAAAGTTCTTGCTTGCTTTTAAATGCAGCTACAGCACATCTGAACAACAAAGGTATTCCTAGCAATATTTCCTTTTTCTTTTACACCAACTTGACTAGTGTCACCTCAGCTTCTGTAGGCTGATCTGCCCTATGATGAATACCTCATGCAGTGTTTCACTTTACTCCAGCTGCCAGCTCTCAGCCAGTTGCCCACCTTCTCTGTCACGCACACACACTCTTGGTGAGTGATTATCTCTCCTTTTTCTGGGAATGTCACGGCGGTTAACGTGTTTTCTGTCACAGCCAGACCTCTTAGTACTAAGAGCTACATCACCAGTTGACTCTCAAGTCTGCTTGCTGCCTCACTCCAAAGACAATTAAGGGTTCCCCTGGAAAGAGGCTTGCAAGGGCCAAAAAGGTACTGGCGGCACTCACAACTGCATCTTGAGCAGCAATCCAATTAAAGTGAAACTTCACCCGAATCGCATTTCAATTCAACCTGAATCTTCAAAATTACAATAAAGGCACCTTTTGAAATTTTGTTTAATAGCAATGTATAAACAGGTATTTATTAGAAATTGCAGGCTTTTGTTAGTTTGCAATACTTTTGTTTTACTTATGACTCTTCTGGTGGCCATATACAGTAAGGGCAATTGATTAAACCTCTGTTTACTTCCTGGAACTCTTTGCAGGCCCCCATGATGCACAGGAAAATCTTGCGCCTTCGTACTCAGTGCTCAACATGGCAACCTCTCAACACAGCATGTGCGATAAAAAAAAAGATGCCTGAAGACTCCTGGAACACATTCATATTATAAATTTGCTTAACAAGCATATAGCTGCTTGTTGATTCAAAGTCAGAGCCAAAATGAAAGTAGTAGGTCCCTAATTTGGATCACTGCTTCGGTTCCATTGAACCTGCGTCAAGTACAGGGTAATATCTTTAATGGCAAATAGCAGTGAAAATCATGGAAAGATTTCAAAGACACAAAGCCACTTCATCTGACTAATAACTGGATAATGATGGGACCTTGTGCCTTACACGCTTGATATCATTTCCACTGCGGCTAGCCACTCAAGGTATTACCTCTAAGTTACTTCTGTTATTGTGACATACAGTATCATTCCAGGTTTATTTCACAGCTAGCACAGAACGGCACATATTTCAAGCTGCTGTCTAGGAAAATTGGCTAAAAGACAGAAATGATATCACAAAAATGTTTTATATTTATTCACGCACAAGCAATCTCACCTATATTCTATATTATTTTTCACTAACTCCTTCTAAACAAGTTTGACTGGAATGTCCATCCAAAACTGATATGTCAGTATTTAGTAAAGGCTGGAAAAGTAAATTACCTAATAAGCACTTTATATTTGGGATCCATGGCTGTGACAGCCATCTCCAACTAATGACAATTTAAAGTCCAGGTTTTAGAAAAACTAACCCCTGCAGTGGGGCTATCTCTGCATTGCAAGGGTTAACTGCTCATTTTGTTTCAATCCCATCTGGCTGCTAGACTGGTCCCTGCAGCTTCTGGGCATGGTCCCAACATGCCCAGGTTAAAAATTGCATGCATTCGTGAAACGGCGACAAAATTCAGTACCCCAAAAAGTCCATAGACAACGCTTTGAAAGCCCCTACAGGTCATCAGTTTAAAAATACACATAAATATTGGCCCTAGAGTTATTGCTCTCACTCTGGTGTGCGCAGCGATACCCAACATGTGTAGCGCGATCAACGTTTTCATACGAAGGTGAAAACCGACACGTGTTTGCGTGAATGCACTTGCGGGGGACCTAAACAATTTTTTACATTATTTATACATTTATATTATTACAAGCCCCCCATGTGATAGCATATTGACAGTGACAGGTCCTCTTTAAATTGATACTGGGGGTCTAAAAGACCCCTAGTATCACCTTTCCCCTTTAAATAAGCTATTGAAACGCAGATCGCACTGCAACCGCTTATTGCTTGGCTTCAGTAGCCAAGCAATAACAGTTCAGGGACCGGAAGTGATACACGTTGCCCCCGGTCCCATAGAGCGGGGAGGAGAGCGGTGAAAAGCATGCTGGAGAAGCAGCGGAGCCCAGGAAACATGGCAGGGGGTGTCGGGCAGGGGCCCGGGCACTTTTTCGGCCCCTAAAAGCGATCTGGTGGCAGCTGAGCCACCAGAATCGCTTCTATTGTAAAGCCAGCAGCCAGCTTTCCAAAGGTAAACAGAGTCCCAACGACTGAAGTCTGTTTGCAGGGCCATGCTGCCAATGATGTACAAGGTACATTCATGGCCACTAAGGGGTTAACAGCCTTCATCAAAAAAATGTATTTGCCTAACTGTGAGTTACTTAATTGTTTGTGCTTAAGCTTAAAAGAGAACTATGGGGTATGTGTTTTTCTTTAGGGTCACAGGAAGACATATACTAACCCAGAGCCGTAGCTAGCTCCTTTTGCGCCCGAGGCAAGAACAGAAAATTGTGTCCCCCAACATACGTGTTAGGTCACCTTATGCCAAGCACGGTTGCTGGCCCTGGCTACGCCCCTTCTCAGCTGCGCCTGAGGCGAGTGCCTCACTCGCCCCATAATAGCTACAGCCCTGTACTAACCTCCTCCTGTGACCCAAAGCTCAGTATATAGCAGGCTATTGCCCGCGATATACTGAGAGCACTGCGTGAGTGACAGATGGCTCTGCCTATTTAGAGGCAGAGCCAGCTGTGTCCGCTCCCTCCCCCGTTCATTGCTCCACTCAGTGCTGGAGGATCGGAGAGGGGAGGTGGAAATCCCTGCGGGGAGCGGTGACTGATAGTGAGCTAATCAGCTGCATGTTTCTGCTCACTTCCCGATCGATAGAGCCGATGTGTAACTGCTTCTTTGTCACAGGTTGGCTCTAATTTTGAGGATGAGTGGAAATCACATACCTCATAGTGCTCCTTTAAGTAAGTTTGTGCTACACAGTTAAACTAGTTTGGGCTATAGAAACACTTAAAAAAAATAAAGCTGTCTTTACTGCCCAATGAATTTACTTATTCACATCTATGTGTTGCAGGCAGACATGTAAATTCCACCTTAGTGAATAAACCTTTATGACTAAATGAAAACAATCCATTTCCTGTGGGGCTGGTATCTTATATTAGTAGTTGTTGAAGGGAAACTATAAAAGTTTCTGGTCTATTTTATTTAATTCTTGTTACTTTTTTATAAATATAATAATTGTTGTTGTAGAATGAAACACTTGATAAAGGATTCCCAAAGCACTTTAAGTTTGCCAAAGAGACAACATGGCAGATAAAGTAAATCTAAACCCTAAGTGGTAGATCATAAACTGTTTTTAATAGAATCTTGTTTCTATATTTACTATCCTTTTTTTAAATCTTAGTGCTGCTCATCACCTGCAGCCTTTTTTAGGCTTTACTGCTTGTGTACACACACCCGCTTCAGCATAGGCTGCATGCCTTTACTCTGGACTTGTTTACTGAAACTGAAAACAATAAATCATACCAGTGCAATGTGTGCCAGCATGGCAGTTTTCAGTCTCCACCAGAAGACCATGTAACAGGGTGACAATGCAGGAACACAACTAAGAGACAGTTGTCACCTCAGAACAGGAAATGCCTGAAAGGACCTATGTGGCAAGATTATTAAGTATTATTTCAAAGAAAGATGATAGATGTCAAAAGATTGCAAACTACTTTTGAAACAACAGTAACACGTTAATCTATATGTGATTTTAATGATTGGGCTTAGATCTTGACTAAATAAAAAGATAAGAAAGAGCAAGTTTGTAAAACTGTCATATAAAATTTCAATGTAAACACTGCAATAATAACTCTAATGTGATCAAAGAAAATCTGCTATACTTTCCCTTTAAAATGAAATATATTAGTCAATAGCACAGGCGCAAGCACCCGCAACTGTGTGGGAAAACCAAGTAAAACACTCTTGAGGCAGCTCCCGCTGGTTTAGGGTAACCACAAAGCTGAAAGGAAAAGAGAGCGCCTCCATCGTGTAAAAATGCTTTAATGTGGCGATATAAGAGAAGCTAAAAACATACTCACAAACAGATGTGATAAGTAGGCATAAAATATGAATCGGAAAACGAAACACAAAGATCGTGATCATTTGGCACAGCGTACAAGCTATATGTCCTCCCTAGTCGGCGCGTTTCAGAGGACACACCTTCTTCCACAGAACCAATCAAGTATATTAGTGTATTAATCTTTGGACTGCTGGTAATGTGTTTTTGCATAGTATCCTGGCTTGTAAACCTCCTATAAACAGCAAATCTGCTTGCAGAGATAGTTGTCTTTGGGTTATGTTTAATACAGTGATATATAATGACAGATTACAGAGATAGATTTATATACATGTTTATAGATGTATTTGTACATTTCCCAATTGATAGTGTTCCTGGGAAAAACAAGGAACATCGTTTAACTGCATTATAACTTTACTGAAAGTGGAGTCCCCTTGCAAATGTATCCCAGAGTGATAAACACAATACAAAAGGGAATTCAGAGGACACTGGGAGTCATTAAATAAAATGACTCTGCCTGCATAGGGAACTAAACCCAATTACTAGAATCTTGCTATCTGCATGCAATTCCAGTAATAGCTAATTAATGAATTCCAGTTTGTATGAGAGAGGGAGAGAGTTGGTGGGTTACCCATAATGTATATCTTGGTTGCGTATGGCACATGCCGCCGCTTTTAAGTAAAATAGGTCTGACCCAGGTGAAAATTAGATACAGGCAGTCCCCAGGTTACGAACAAGATAGGGACTGTAGGTTTGTTCTTAAGTTGAATTTGTATCTAAGTTGGAACAGGTACATTTTTTAAATGTAACTCCAGCCAAAAATGTTTTTGTTTGTTTTGGATAGCATAGGGAATGGTTAACCCCCTGTAAAGTTTGTTTTGCTGCCTGTGCCCCTGTTCAGAAGATTTCACCTCACTTTCTGTCCCTGTGACAATTGGATTTTGAAAATGTTGGGTTGTCGTGTAAACAAAGATTGGTGATACAGCTTAAGTGGAGACACCTTTTTGCTAGGGCTGCAACAACTAATCGGCATAATCGATTATAATTGATTATTAAAAAAGTTGTCAACTTTTTCAATCATCGATTAATCGGCTTCCCATTGGTTGGCCCTGTTCATGGCTCCACACATTCTGCGCGCCACACTTCCTCCCCACCTCACGCTCGCTGCTGCCAGACCCGCCCGCATCCACACGCTGCACCTCCTCACGCTCACCGCCAGTCCACATCCACGATCGGCACTGGGACGCGGGGAGAAGAAGTAAGGAGGAGCAGGTGTGGGGGGATGACAGCTGCCGATAGACAAGTTCGACCTCAGAAACAAGTTGCTGGAAGACTGCTCAGGTAAGCCTGCACTTTCCCCACACATGGTGCTCTATAATGTATTGCTGGGATTTGTATTCCTCTATATGGTACATTGTGCTGTATATTATACATAGGAATACAAATCCCAGCAATACATTATACACTGCATGTATAATGTATTGCTGGGATTTGTTGTATCCCTATATAGCTGGTGGTATTCTGCATTGCGCTGTATAGAGGACTACAAATCAAGGAATAATACATTATACAGTGCAATGTCGACTACCACCAGCTATAGAGGACTACAAAACCAAGCAATAATATAGTGCACTGCAGAATACCGCCAGCTATAATGTACTATTGCTGGGTTTTGTAGTCCTCTATAGCTGGTGGTATTCTGCATTCATTGCTGTATAATTTTACACTTTCCATTTCACTATATTGCACACCACACATTATTTTTTTCTTTTTTACTTCCACCGCTCCAAGCTTGCTCCTGTGATGGACTGCAATCTCAATACAAACTAGCAGTCCCATCACTGGAGCCATTTTTTAAAATGTATTTTATTTTTTATCCGATTAACCGATTAATCGAACTTAATAATCGGCTAACTAATCGATTTTGAAAATAATCGTTAGCTGCAGCTCTACTTTTTGCCATGATAACTCTTACAGGAGTGAATTTCCCTTCCTAGGGGTAGATTTCCTTTCACTTCCTGTTGTCTCAAGGACAGAAAGTGAGATTAAATCTTTCTAACGAGGATACAGACAGCAGTAAAAACCTCACAGTTACCCGGAAGAAGAGGTGGGCTGCACGTCTAACAAGAGCCAACTTCCTGTAATGTATGCCCAGCACTATGAACAGGACCCAAAAAGGTGGGCACTCCTCGTCAGCACCAACACGGGAGCATTACAACTACCCCTGTTGTTCAGTAATAGCCTCCGTTTGTAAGTAGGAGTTGTATGTAAGTCGGATATTTGTAACTCGGGCACTGCCTGTATATGTGAATTCTATGCCAGTGCAGAGATTTATACTGAGGACAAAGATCATTTAACAGAACATAAATAAATAATAAAGTAAATAAATAGAACATAATGTATTTATTATTTAACAGAATATATCAGAACATTATTAATAGAACTTAAATAAATACAAAAAATAGAAAGAAAATAAATCAATAGTGTATCAATAAATTGACCAATTTTCCAAGTAAATATTGATTTCTGCATATTTCCACTTCACAGAGATCCAATAAACCAAGCTATACTTGGTAGTTTTTACTTTAGTACAGGACTGACACAAGCTGTACATAGCTCACAAACTGTGCATTGACCCCCAAAAGATAACTAATCCAAAAATTACAAATACAAGGGCTATAATAACATTCTAACTAATGAATCTAAATGTTCTTCTGCCAGTACAGAATTTCAGAAGTGAGATATAAACTGAGCTTTGCCAATAGGTCTATTGCTCTATGCTGGCTCTCATATTTATCAAATGTTGACCGAAAGAAGAGTTGTAAATTTAACATAAGGTTTACCATAAAGAAGCTGACTGTGTGTCTAGAAATATTACAACCCCCACTACTCTACCTTCACTTTAAATATCTGCTCTTATTGTCTATATACTCTATTTATTCATCTCTGAATAGGAGTGACACTGTTTTATAGTCAACAAGGCTGATATTTTTAGTGGATTAATAAATCATCCACCCCGACATAAACGGGCAGAATGCAGTCCGCACCACCACTCTCATTTAGGGAAAACCGAATACACTCTAGCGACGTGCGGACATTTTTTTGGGGAGAATTAGTCATGGCTTATGCATATGTAAATAGCGCCACCCATTCATATGTAAATATCACAGTTGGACTATTTTCAGTTGGGGGCCAGTAGCCCCTATCTTAACTTTGGTTGCCCCTGTCTGCCTGACATCGTGTGTCCGGGTTTCTGCTGCCATGAAACCCGGACACAGCATTCAAAACCTGGACTGTATGGGTGAATCCTGCACAGGTGGCAACACTATTCTCATTCTAACTACTACATGGAGCCCAGGAGCATGGGACATTCTTATGATCCTAGGACCATTCAAGTGGGGAAAAAACTCTGCAAACCACATTCGGCCAGCATATGTCAGGGAAGATGATTTAGATATCATAAGATTTTAAGTCTGACATATATATTTCATACAGGGGCGTAACTAGAAATCGCAGGGCTCCTCCTCCGTCGCCGGGCCCGCCTACTTCTCCATCACCGGGCCCCGCCTCCTCCTCTGCTGCCGACCACGGGCCCTGCCTCCTCCTCCACTGTTGGGTCCAGCCTGCTACACCACCATTGCTGGTTCTCATTAACTCCGCAGCGGCTGTGAGAAGAACGCGCTGCTGCACAGATTACTGTACATGATCTAAACAGCAGCACATTCTTCTAACATCCACCAGTGAAAGCCACGAGCATAGGATGCCATAGCGACCCAGGCGGCCCGCACGGCATCTGGCCGGGCCCCCCTGTGCCCCGGGCACCATAGCGGCGGCCTGGGTCGCAATGGTGATTGTTACGCCACTGATTTCATATATACACACAGTATGTAACATTATTTGGTGTGGATCTCAGCCATATTGAAGTCTGTTGAAGACCACAGAAGTGAATAGCAATGCCTTTTGGCAGGAATGGCAACCTCACCTTTATCTTTCTATCATGTCTCTTTCTAGGCAAACCAGTACTCTTAAAGAGACCCTGTTACCACTTAACTGCAGGTAAAAACACAGAAAAAAAATCAACTATTTTTAATATTTACTTGCAGAGTTTTCCCCTTCCATAATTTATTGTTTTATTCCCTTGCAGTGTGCCTGTGAACTTGCTAGGAAACTTTGACTACTCCATGAAGTGTCAATATCCCAGTACAGCCTCCTCCTTCCTTGCTTGTCATAGCCCTCTTTTTCTCTGGAAGTGTCTAATTTCTGTCAGTGCTGCTCCAGCTGCTCTACTACTCTCCCCAGTTGCTGCTGGGGAAGGAGCAAAGGAGAATAGAATACTATAGAGAGTCTCTTGAGTGAAAGCTGGGCCTGCAGACATGACATCCATGATGGCAGCACCCATCAGATGACTCAGGGCTTTTAGATGAAGCTTTTACAGGTAAATCAAATAAAATGGAATACACATATAATCATATGGGAAGATTTGTGTTGATATTAATAGCCTGGCGCATGAAACCCTATTTTGTTTAACTGATGCTTGCTAATTAATGACCTCTATACCTTACTTCCCAAATCCTATGTTTTAAGATGCTTGTCAATCTTATGAATTTCTGTTACACATTTAAATAATCCTTTATAAATTATGCACACCACTGACAGGCACAGCCAGATTAGATCATGTAGCAGGAACCGCAGATGATTAATATGCCCACATCTGTTACAAATAGTTCAACTTTGTGTGACACTGACAAAGCTTTCACATATATTTTAAGGATGCTTTGGATTTGTCCTTAATATCTACTGAAGGAATTATCAAGACACTCACATAAGCTTCCCTCAATAAAGTAGCAGGAAAATGTATATGTCGTGTATGTCAATACCTATGTAAGAAACCTTAAAGAAGAACTCCAGGAATTAACAAAGTTAACCCTTGCACTGGGGCCACACCCGCACTTTAAGGTTTAATTGCTTGTTTTGGTCTATGGCATGGATTAAATAAGATATACTCACCTGATCCTTGGTTTCGCCTGGCTACTAGACCAGTCTCCGCAGCCTCTTCTCCCCCGAGCTCTGGCGGTCTAAGGACCCATGATGTCATCACAGCTAATGCAGGTCAAT
Source organism: Nanorana parkeri (assembly GCF_000935625.1). Classification (NCBI taxonomy): domain Eukaryota; kingdom Metazoa; phylum Chordata; class Amphibia; order Anura; family Dicroglossidae; genus Nanorana; species Nanorana parkeri. The sequence continues at coordinate 514,101 of NW_017306904.1, read as the reverse complement.
TAGACATGGCAATGCTTAGGGACTAGATCGGAGGGGGAAAGAAGTGACTGCTGACCACCACATGACTGAAGATCAGGTGAGTATATCTTTTGTATTCCCCTCCCTAGAGAAAGAAAAAAAAACCGGTTGACCCTTGCAGTGCAGGAGTAGTCCCACTGTAACAGTCAACTTTGTTAATGTCTTATATTCCTCTTTAAAGTATTATTAAACTCTAAGGGGGTTATATTCCCGAATGCAGCCAAGTGAATAACCGAGCCGAAGTGAAGTGAGCCGATCCCTGCTCGGCTATTCACTTCTGGCTTGTACTGCTGAAGGCAGCCACACATCGGCTGCCTTCGGTCACCTGAAGTGCAGAAGGAGTTCGACTCAGTCGATCCAACATCTGGATTAGCTGAGCCGAACCTCCGGCAGCTCACTCACTGCAGCTCGCCCCTATTCTCACAGGGGCCGATTGGCAGTAAGTGAACAGCCGAATGCTGAATTGGCTTGGCTATTCTGCTCAGTACCTTCGAGGTAGCGAGCAGAATAGAAAATAAGTGAAATTAATTTTTTTTAAATTGTAAAATTATTTTAAAAATGTAAAAAAGTAGGAAAATTAAAAATATATATATTTTAAAGAAAAAAAAATGATGCACGCCTACCCGACCACACGTGACAAACTCCCGTCGCATAATGAAGAATCTGACAGATGCCGGCAAAATAAAAACAATTGGGCGGAGCTAGCGGTGACAGGTAGCTCCGCCCAACTGTTTCCGTCGTCATGCGCATACGCGATTACTTCACTGCAGGGTGTCACCCGGTACCCGCACTGGGTGTCACCCAGCCATGGGATGCCTCTGCAGCAGACAAAGCCCCTTCTGTCTGTGTGTATGGGGAGCAATGCTGGAGAGCCTAAGGCACCCAACTAGTATCTGCTATTTCCCCCTCCAGCAAGTTAGCAGGAACCCCCAGGCACTTTGCTCGGTTTGCCATCACCAGGAGTGTGATAAAACTTTTCTCCAACAAGCTCTGTGTAGTAGGTGATCCCTCCTCCCTTCCTTAGATGGCTCAGCGCTGCTTTGTAGGGATAGATATGCAACAGTTCCTTGGCTTGCTGCTCATCGGCTTCTAGTGATGTGAAATGCTGCAGTGTATGGGGGAGGTTGGAGGGGGCTGAGCCGTGCTTCCTGAGTGGAGTGTCGGCACTGTGTGATAAGCGATCTTGAAGAACTGACAGGGAGTTTACGTCACATTTATGCAGGCAGCCCCTGCCTGGCCCCCTTGCTGACCTGATGGGGTCGGGCACAGGAGGGCTGCCTGCATACAGTACACAGCATGACGATCCTATATGCCTGAATGTGAGTACACAGCACAACGATCTCACCTGGATCCCGGCTTGACTGACAGGCCAATCGACAGGGGTCATTAACAAATCGGAGACGCTGCTGTGTTAGCAGCGGTGGCAGGGTCTAGTGTTCCGTGGGACAAGTGCTGGGAGTACAGTACTGTGGGCTGGAAGTGGATCCAGGGGCAGATGTGAGTCAGCGACGGGCCCCTCCTGACTGCCCGTATGGCAGCGTAGTCCCATAGATAAGGACAGGGGCTGCGTACTAATCACACGCAGTACCTATCCCTCCTGCACGCAGCACGGAGCTGTACGTGAAGGCCGATTCTCGTGTGAATGAGGCCTTACACTGATCACCAATGTAACAAGGACATTTACACTGATCACCAAAGTAACGAGGACATTTACACTGATCACCAATGTAACAAGGACATTTACAGTGATCACCAATGTAACAAGGACATTTACACTGATCCCCAATGTAACATGGACATTTACACTGATCACCAATGTAACAAGGACATTTACACTGATCACCAAAGTAACGAGGACATTTACACTGATCACCAATGTAACAAGGACATTTACACTGATCACCAATGTAACAAGGACATTTACACTGATCCCCAATGTAACATGGACATTTACACTGATTACCAATGTAACATGGACATTTACACTGATTACCAATGTAACAAGGACATTTACACTGATCACCAATGTAACAAGGACATTTACACTGATCCCCAATGTAACAAGGACAGTTACACTGATCACCAATGTAACAAAGACATTTACACTGATCACCAATGTAACGAGGACATTTACACTGATCACCAATGTAACACAGACATTTTTACTGATCACCAATTTAACAAGGACATTTACACTGATCACCAATGTAAAGGAGGACATTTACACTGATCACCAAGGTAACGAGGACATTTACACTGATCACCAATGTAACAAGGACATTTACACTGATCACCAATGTAACAAGGACATTTACACTGATCACCAATGTAACAAAGACATTTACACTGATCACCAATGTAACCATGTCCTCACCAATGTAACAAGGAAATTTACACTGATCACCAAAGTAACAAGGACATTTACACTGATCACCAAGGTAACAAAGACATTTACACTGATCACCAATGTAACGAGGACATTTACACTGATCACCAATGTAACACAGACATTTTTACTGATCACCAATTTAACAAGGACATTTACACTGATCACCAATGTAAAGGAGGACATTTACACTGATCACCAAGGTAACGAGGACATTTACACTGATCACCAATGTAACAAGGACATTTACACTGATCACCAATGTAACACAGACATTTTTACTGATCACCAATTTAACAAGGATCACCAATGTAAAGGAGAACATTTACACTGATCACCAATGTAACACAGACATTTTTACTGATCACCAATTTAACAAGGATCACCAATGTAAAGGAGAACATTTACACTGATCACCAATGTAACACAGACATGTTTACTGATCACCAATGTAAAGGGAACATTTACATTGATCACCAATGTAAGGAGGACATTTACACTGATCACCAATGTAAAGGAGAACATTTACACTGATCACCAATGTAACACAGACATTTTTACTGATCACCAATGTAAAGGGAACATTTACATTGATAACCAATGTAACAGGGGCATTTACAATGATTACCAATGTAGCAGGGGTATTTACACTGGCTGAGTCAACAGGTGATCACAAAGCCTTCTACCTCATCATTCGGGCCGGGAGTTCTGGAAAATGATATAATCTATTAACCTCCCCACTGCAAGGGTTAAATGATCGTTTTGGTCTGGGCGGATCATAAATAGCAGTTTTACTTACCTTATTCCCTGCTCCTTCGGTATGCTTTCCTCCTCTCTCCGATGCTCTAGGTTGTGGTCAGGCCCTTGGCATCCTAACCTACAATACAGGACTGCTGGTGATGACCTCATAGTGCCTGTGACTAATGGAGTGGTGAAGGGAAGCAGCTTCAGGGACTGTTTCTGGAAGTAAGCCTGTGGGAGCGGGAGATAAGGTAGCTAAAAATGTTTTTTTATGTTATGCATACACATTAAAATATGGAATGTGAATGTTATACAAGGTTTTGATCCTCCCTTCAGCAGCAGAAAAGTAACAGTTAATGATAAATGGAGAGTAGGCTTTCATTCTTTACCACTGGGATTAATGTTAATCTTGTTCATAAATATAAGGATATAAGGGTCACAGAGAAGTCCTCAGAACACATACAAGGAAAGGAAATGCTGAAATGACCTCTACCATGCCCTTTATGTTACAGAGTCACAGTTCACATTTCCTTACAATGTGCAATTTCCTAATTGCAACACATACATTTTCTGCTACAATATGATTCTTATATAGGCATGCACTTTATCTACAGTGATAGGTACATGATACAGTACAAACCTCTATTAGAACTGACTTCACGTGATGATAAATGACCTGCCTAAAGATATGCATATATTTTACAGGATACAATTAACATATTGAGGGGAATTCATCAAAACATGTAACAGACAGAAGCTGGAGCAGTTGCCCATGGCAACCAATAAGCATCCACCTTTCGTTTTCAAACTCTAACGGAACAAACTGAGGAGAGAAGCTGATTGGTTGTTATGGGCAACTGCTCCAGATTCTGTCTGCTTCAGTTTTGATACATTCTCTCCATTATGTTTTATATCTGCTAAACATATTTTATTGTATTCTCTACTTACTGAGAATATATTATAGTACCATATACACTTTAAAATTGCACTGCTGAAATCCAATGCAAACACCTATACCCTTTTATTACAGTAAAATGTTACATGGTTCTTCAGGACATATGACCATGCACATCATGTCAGGGGTGGAAAATGCCTTTCCCTGAAATCTTGTGAGATTACGGAAGAGATTTCCCAGCAATGCTCTGCTGATGTAACCTTCCCAGGATGCAATGTTTGCCAAGGGGAACCAAGAAGCACAAAACAAGAAATTGTAAGTAAAATAAAAACATGTTTGTTTAATGAATTAATGTAATATGATTTCATATCAGCATGCAGAGCTACATGCTGATCTGATTTTTAGTGAAAGGGGGTAAAGTTCCACTTTTGTAATCCTCAGAGATAGCTAGAAACAATGTAACTGATAACAGTGCAGCACAGGTAGAGAACATTGGACGTTACCAGGCAGCGCACACTGGAAGTTCACAATCTCTCTAAAAGACTTGACATATAGTGTGATAAACTTGCAATCTCCCCAAATAGAGACACAAAAGGCAATAACATCTGACAGATGCTGTCTGTGTTTTAATTGGATAGAAAATTCCTCACTTCCTGTTATTATTATTATTATAATACAGGATTTATATAGCGCCAACAGTTTGTGCAGCGCTTTACAATATAAGGAAGACATTACAATCACAATACAATTCAAGACAAGATGGTAAGGAGCACCCTGCCCATGAGAGCTTACAATCTAAAAGGGAGAGGGAAGACATGTTCCAGAGACATGAGTTTCAAGGTTCATTCACACAACTGAAACTGTGGTAACACAATTCCGAATGGTATCCCAATGCACCTTCCCAGCATACCTATACTGCAGCATAGTACAATGCACAGCAAGGCACTAATGTGTGCTGCCGAAAATGCCACATGCACGGTCTTTGGTCCACTGTGGTGTGTTGGGCAGGCCTAAAGCAAAGTTCACTACCATGTGTATTTAACACACCACAGCAGACTGTGCTGAGGTGTATGGGCCCTTAAGCCAAATGTGAGCTTTTACTATTTCAAGCGTTAGGTTACATTTTAGAGCTCAGGTGAGGTAGAGGTTAAAGTGTCACAGTTAGGACCTGCATTAACAGGCTTTGAGCATGTGTCGATAGGCAAATGCAGCTTGCTTTCAAATGCATTCCATTTGCATTTGAGATCATACAGAGTTCAATGACATATGCATTGCACCTGCAGTTGACCTCTCTCTAAGCTGTAGCAATCTTCAAGCTGTTTTGGCATTTCCATTTACTTGTACAGGGAAAAAGCAGTTCTGACAAGAACAGCCAGTGACCACAGGTTTGGGCTAGTGAGTTAGGTGGGTAGGTATCATGGCATTTGGAGGTTTTGAGCAAAACATAATTACCTGTCCAATACTCTCTTCATATAGTCAAGGTGAGTGTATGAGTGTGTGTGTGTTCTAAACTGTCCCTTATGAACCCACCAACACTACAGTAACACCGGTGGGCAAACTGATATCGAATTCAGGAGCCAGTGTGTCCAATCCATTGACAACAACCAGAGAAAACCTCAAAAGTTAGGCGCCTGCTGTCATTTATAAAAAGCGTTGGTTACCTGGCTCTGGGAAGCTTTGGCTACCTTTCTCCTGGGATTTGTCCAGCCCTGCAGTACAGTAAATTCTGCCACACACTTGCTCTGCGTTAGAGCTGTAGTTCTGGTGTTGTTTACACTGCGACACATAAGTAACTGGAACAAAAGAAAATCATGGGACTGTCATTGCTGACCTACAATACTTTCTATGCAGCAGCTCAAGAACAAGCGTGCAGCAAGTGAAGTCAGAAAAGAAACATCTGTAGACTGGCTCCAAGCAAGGGTACTGCAACAAAAACTCAGAACGACAGTTAGGCACCTGGCATTTTAAGGAAATCAGCAATGCAAGCCTGTGAATTACTATCATGGAAGGATTTCTGCATGGTCAATGCCACCCAAAGAAATAACGTCCATCTGCCTACTCCTTGCTATCCAAGCTACAGCAGGATAAGTTCATACCTGCAACATGCTAATATAGACAAAAACTACTCCATGTTATATTTATAAAATAAACCTGATACATATAATAATATATTTGAAAGGTATACAATGTAAAAATTGCAAACGGAAAGCCAAACAGCTTATTTGCTCTCACACAGTTTCTTACCAGAGTTGCTGCTTAATTCCAGACCCACTCAGGTCCTGTGCCTCTGTCCTCCCTTGTCCTAAGGCCCCTTTCACACGGGTGGACCAGATTGGATGCCCAATGTTAGTCGATGGGCAGCTGTGTGTAAACGGACTGGCCGTGTACACCAGGTTACTCCAGACTCCAGCCAGATCCGGAAAAACAAATAGATCTGAGATCTATTTTGCCGGACCTGATTGTGCCAGATTGGGGGATAATCTGATGTAAATAGACACATGTCAGCTTACATCCGGTTCCCCATAGACTGACATGGGGTCCGGTGGTTTCAGTTGCGATGGAGGAAAAATGTGTACGGAGTCATACTGCTCTGATCACTGGCAGAGGGCCTGGGAAAAAAATTGAAGTTTTCCTAGATTGAAAGCTCTGACAGCACAAGGCACCACACAGAAAATCTAGGAAGCAGATTCAGATGACACGATGTCATAGATCAGTGGTGGCGAACCTTGGCACTCCAGCTGTGCCAAAACTACAAATCCCAACATGCATCTGCCTCTGGGAGTTATGTCTGTGGCTGTTAGAGCCTTGCAATGCCTCATGGGACTTGTAGTTCCAAAACAGATGGAGTGCCAAGGTTCGCCACCACTGTCATAGATCATACTGCTGTTCATTGGCCACATCAAAAACATTTAAAGCTTCTGTGCAGAGTTTGTGTGCAAAGAAAAACATTCTCAGCTCATGCACAGTTCAGTATATTTTGTAAAGAATATTGGGAGGTGGAAAGTAAGAAGCCTTTATTGCGGAAGAGACATAAAATCTTCCTGCTCTCAATTTTTTCATTTTTAGGCCACAGTTCTGCTTTAAAATTCATTTAAAACTACAACCATCTAAAAATACCTTGTCAGCTAGGTGACAATGCTGCTTAGAGATTTCACTTTAGAATAAAGTGTTAAATATTGGATCTACTGGCAGGATCAACAAGTAAACTATCTTATGGTGAGGACTGCTGTTGATTTTCACTCAACCTCATAGTTCGAGCCGACCTGTGACAATGAGACTGTCACAGGTCGGCTCAGTAGATCGGGAAGTGAGCGAACACATACCTTCTCTCGCTCATTTCTCGATCCTGTGACTGCAGAGAGCCGTCACTGTCACTCACGGCTCCCTGCAGGGATTCCCCCCTCCCCGCTCCGATCCTCCAGCGGTGACTGGAGAAACAAACGGGGATGGGGACAGGTACAGCTGGCTCTGCCTCTAGATAGGCAGAGCCAGCTGGATGAATCTCGACAGTAATGTCGGGATCCGTCCCGGCTGTGGCGGTCTCAGTATACGGCGAGCTGTAGCTCGCCGTATACTGAGCTTTGGGTCATGGGAGGACGCTAGTTTATGTCCTCCCGTGACCCTGAGTTATAATTTGCAGGTGTAACATCACATTGAAAAATAATGTCACTTAAGTGTGACTAAAACTTTTTTTTTCGTTTTGGAAAGAGTAAATGAGAGTTATAAGCCTATAAGCTTATTTGCCATATGTGTGCCATTGAGGAGGATTCCCTTCACTTCCTGTCTGAGAGCTAAAACAGGAAGTGAGAGGAAATCCCTCAAAATCCCTGGTGGTCAGCAGAGTTACCAGAACTAGTGCCCCCTTTGGAAAATTTCCAGGTTGTCATCCTGTTCTGATGACAAAAGTTGGGATTTTCTTTCACTTTCAGGGATAACGGTCACCAGGACAAATAGGGAGGGTGAATCTTCCTAACGGAGACCCAGACAGCAATAAGAAGCTGACAGGTGTTCTAACCCCTCTCCACTCTATCCAAAACCAAAAATAAAGTTTTGACATCAGTTGCACTTTAGGCATTATGTATACAGCAACACTAATATATATTTGTAGTCATAGCCCCACTGATACGCACCCGGGAATTGAGATGATGGAACTGCCTACAATGATCTGGGGTGTGCCGTGGTCACTATGGTCAGTATTCAAATTAAGGGGGCATACTCCAAGTAGAAGGTAACTGAAAAAGGGGGTGAGGCGGGTGGGATGATGCCCACGAGCCGACAGGTGAGTGTGAGAGATGGAGCAGCTTAAATGTGTGGGGCTCCTCCCACAAATACGGCTAATTAATTAGCCATATATATATATATATGTATATATATTTATAAATATTAAGAAAAGTTAAAATTCTAAACCATATAAAACTTTTACAACACTGCACATGCAGATTCCTGCTTCTGTAAGCTGCACCTAGTTTTAGGTCTTATTGGCTTATAAGAGGAATAGATGATAAATCCCAGGACAGTTCTGACCTAATAAAGATCATTTGTAATATAACATTCTAAGTATTGCTGTTTGCGATTTCATTTTTAAAACTAATTTACTATAGAATGTTCTCCTCATATAAGGTAATTAACTATTATAATCTGTTTACAGGGATACATTACATTAGCGTCAGCTACTTAGTGCAAAGCTTTTTAAAAGTATTTTTTACAGGGATATAAAACAAAAGCTACATTTTATATTAACAAGAAATAAACCAATCAGTCACTGTGAATCAATCTAATTACACAAATTTGAGTTGAACTAAAGAGACACCATATTATTTAATTACTTTGCATATAAAATATCAACACTATAATTTTTATATCAGCTTCCAATTTATTATAATGGAAGTGCCCATTATACAATTTACTAATTATATATTCCCCAGATGAAATTCATAAAGGCTGCGCATTTAGTCCTCACTAATCCTTCCACGAGTAACACCTACGTCTACAATACAGATACATTTTTGCACACATCCATGTCTTTTTAGAGAAAAGAAGACTAAGCACTCAAGAAAAATAAACAGTTTCTAATAAATATTAGGCCTCGTTTATAAAACATGGAGCAAAAAAATGGACTTTGAGATGATTTTTTTCATTAAGAATGAAAGATGAAGGAGGATGGAAGCTGATTGGTTGCTGTAGACAACACATCATCTTTCCTCTCTCCCAGATTGAGCCTTGTTATTTATTATACTCATTTCATATATAATGATTTCATTGAAAATGATTACATCAAACATTCTAGGCCTAACAGCATGGTATGTTTAAATGTAAAACTAATCAGTTTTCTAACTGTTATCAAAAAATATTTTTTCCTAGGCAATTATTTTGTAGTATGTCACATTAACAAAGATCATTTATAGTTTACTTTGTTGTATTTGACCGATAAGGGAGCATCTCCACATGAGCAATAACCACTTCTTGTCCTCAGTAGTGTTTCATATGTAATGGTGTATATTGCTTAGCAATGACTGGTAACCATTGTCAGTAGGTGACGGGTTATGAAAAGGTTGCCCTAATTATGGTAGGTTGTGTCCTACTTTCTATTCTCCTGTTTTATCTTCTTATTACGGTGGTGAAAGAGCACACTATGGTACGGTTGTGCATTGGTGGAAGTCAAAATCTATATTTGGAAAGAGAAAACAATCTTGGTGAATGTGTTGTAAAGCAGGAATTGGGAATGCTAACAAATGGATGCGGCTGTCACAAAGAAATATACATTGGTAGGAGATCTGTTGTATATCAACTGACACATTCAATTAGCACAGCTTACCATTGCCAAAGTATAAAAACAGTGACCTTAATGGATTTCTTGATCCAGTTCTGATAACTGTCCCACACAGTTGATTTTCAAGATATTTTCTCTATATTATCTGTAAGTTGATGTAATCTGTAGCTGGACAGAAAAGCCCTTTAGAACTGAAGCCGAAACTTTTTCTAGTTTTGGAAAGAGTACGGGAGGGTTATAACCCCGACCATTGGTTAGAATTCACTTCCCTTCCCTTCCTGCCTGATAGCCACAACAGTAATTGAGAGAAAATCCCTCCAAATAAATGTAAATCCCTAGTGGTTAGTAGGATCAGCAGAATAAGTGTCCTCTTTGGAAGATTTCCCATCTATTCTTGTTCTGATGACAACCCAAATTTCAGAATTACCAGGACAAATAGAGGGGGTCAATCACCTTAACAGGGACACAGACAGCAATAAAAACATAACTGATGGTCCAATCCCTCTCCACTGTATCTAAAAATGAAATAAAAAGTTTGTACTTTACGTATGTGTTTTCTTCCAACTATTCCTTTGCAGAGGCTGAAATTAGCAAAATATCTTTTAAAACTAGCAGTAGAACTTTAAATCATTAAATCATAAAAAAATTAAAATCTAAATACATCTGTAAAATGACTCAGACAACTTTCAGAGAAACAGGTTTTAATGGTGTGCTAGTCCCTGTTCACACCATTGCGCATCATGAATGTGCGTCAAACATGTACAAAATGTGCACATTTTGATGCACGTTCAAGAAATGCAGAATGTGCTTGTGAGAACGTGCATGAAAACGCAGGCAAATACTTTGAACACATGTTGTAAAATTTGTGACTACTTTCCCACATTTGGTTCGCATCCGGGGGAACCATTGAAATCAACATGGATGCACAGCAAAAGCAGGAAACAAATGTGCGTGAATGTGCGTCACCGCAGTGTGCGTTCCAGCAATGCTATGATCTGAATGGGGGTACACAACTTGTAAATGTGGAAGAAGTGCACATATTGTACATAAAAGACTATGATGATGCCTAAACAATATAGCAATGCACATAGTATAAGATCGAAAACATAGTTCAATAACATTTACAGAAGAAAGAAAGGACATAGATGATTGCATTAGTGCTACCACTATGAGATTCTAACATAATTACTGCCCGCATATAATTTACTGTTTGACAAAAATATAACTGTAGTTCCAATTATGACTTACAAAATGGAATTATGTCATTAAAGTCAAGGACACACTGAAGTAACTCTTTCCTAATGCCAGGAAACGTCCTTTTACTGCTCTCTTCTTCACTACTGCACGAGTTTGATTTAGTAAAGAAGAAATAATCACTCTAAGTTAAAAGGCAACTGAAGCCAAAACCTTTCTTCAGCTTTGGATAGAGTGGAGAGAACATCTGTCAGGTTTGTATTGCTGCCTGTGTCCCTGTTAGGGAGATTCACTCTCCCTATTTGTCCTGCTAACCTAAAGTGAAAGAAAACACACATTTCTAGTGGAATAGATGGGAAATAGGGGCACTCGTTCTGGTGACCCTGCTTACCACCAGGGATTTCCCTCTCTTTGGAGGGATTTCTTCTCACTTCCTGTTGTGACTATTGGACAGGAAGTGAAGGTAAATCTCCCCAATTAGACATAGATGATAAGAGAACGTTCCCTTATTCTATTCAAAACATAAAAAAATAGGTTTTGCTTTCAGAGATACATTAGGTCTTCCCTGTTAATCATCTATAAGGGTATTTTAAAAACTAGGAAATCTGCACATTAATGAGTTAAATGTTTTAAAGTGTACACAGGTTCTCTTCACTGTGAACATGACCCCTTTATTAAACTGCACCCTACATGACATGGCCTTATAGCAAACCAAATGTAGTCATGTGCCTGCAGCAGCTTCGGCTAAAACCTCACCATCAGATACTGGATATTTTGTAATGATTTTCAGCTCAAATATTTACATGTCACGACTTTCTGTGTCCACTAAAAAAAACAATTATTATAGCCAGCATGTTTACTTTCTTCATCTTTCCTTTCCATTATCATCAAAATGCAAAGCAACATACATTCAAAGAGGCCAAAGGACACCAAAAAAAGGTAAAAATGACTCACATGAAACCAAAGATGAGGACTAGGACAAAGGGTTGGTGTAAGAGTGCCAAAAGAACATTATGAATGCATCTGAGAGAGATTGCCTTTATGATTTTTTTAAAATAATGTACATAAGCTGTAAATCATAAACAGAAAACAGTCTTTGCCCAAGGCATGACTACAGTTCTTATTGCATATTGCGTGACATTATTTTTCCTTATTTTTATTCCTTTCACCATTCTCAGGCTCTTTCTAGGGCAGTGCGCGAATAATGGTAACACTGGAAAATGCAGTAATACAAAACAACCAATTAGATGTTATCTTTTATCAGTTAAGAACAATGAAATCATTTGAACTATGATTGCTCACTGGCCAGCTAAGGTTACTGCTCTATGAATAAGGTTTTATGTTGCACGTGACTTTTTCAAGTTCATGCATGCATTGTTAATGAGCTGTTTATTGTTTACTGGAGGCAAAACGCAGTTGTATTCCCATGCACAGCGATGACTAGAGCAGTGTTTCCCATAGAGAGGCGTGTGTAGTATGTGTCTTGCTTCTATATATTTTGAAATCTCATTTTACACTTTTATTCTGAAGTCTTTATCGTATGTAAATCATTCTGAACTACTACAGTCAGCAAAGAGATTCTTAGACAAAAGAACCTACAGGTGCATTTTCACAAGTTGTATTGTACTGTTGTAAGTAACCATTTTAGTATATGTTCCATCTCTTTATTATTGTAGCTCATTTAAAATTGAAGCACACACACCTCTATTGCTGCACAGATATCCATACAAGCCTAAACTACCTTTCAGTAACTTGTTTTTGCAATGTAATACACAATAAGTAACAACATTGTTACATGGAAGCACTTGTTACTGTAACATTTCCTCCAGAGTATTACAATTAAGATACAAACATATTCACTAGTCAGCATTAGCTAAACCAAGAAACAGACCAAGCATCGCCTCCATCCTAAAAGTTACAAAAGTTCAACAACCATAACTTACAGTGAAACATATCTGCATATAGAAGAGTTAAACACTGTTTAAAACCATTTAGAAACTTGTGTGTAAGGTTCCAACTCTTGATTACTATACCCCATGTACTTAATACCTTTCATGTGTTTACTTATTATAGTGGGAATAATTACAGAGCCCCTGAAATTATCCCTCACTTCCCAGATAATAAAAAGCTGGATTTTACTCCATGAGGCATATTCAAGTACACTCACTGCTCTTTCAGCACCGTGGACAGTGCAGAGCAGCAAGCAATCCAAGTACACTGCCTGAACTTCCATCAGCACCCAGGACTGAATGCACTGAGTGGATGGGCAATTACACAAGAAATTACTAAATAGCAATAACCCACAGTAAATGTTTCATGGGTAAGACATGACAAGTGCAGATGTGAGACCTAATTATATTGCATTGTGAAATAATATAGGAAATAGAAATAATACCTTAATAGAAAAGGAGAGAAAATATCCACAAATGCAATATGTCACTTATAATTATATATACACAGGCTAATAAAGCAGCACATAGAGTAGCTACACTCCTCCAGAGACAGGCCTGTCTGATGAAGCACTGATATGTGCCTATAATTACAATGAGGCTTGATAGCACATTCTGGTAAGCAGGCCTTCCGCCTGTGCATTCTAGATCATCCGTGTGACACATGCATCCACAGGAGTGCATGCTTCTGTTTACTCATGGACACACATAAGCACACTCTTTAGAAAACCCAGATGTCGCAATCAATACAAGAATATTGTACACAATCTGCGCCTCTGCATTGCAAAATGCCAACTTGATACCTTTATATAAAAGCACCAACTACCTTAGGCATCTTAAAAGGCAGCATGAACAATTCAAATGATCTGTTTATCAGCAATGCCGCAGAGTCATTTCATACAAAGGGCAAGAAAATCAAAGCTTTTTAAAATTCTGCAACAGCCTTTTCTTTGCACAAGCTCTGAACTGTAAATCCACAGAGCATCAGATCCATAGAGTTCAAGACCTATTGTGACAGCCCATGTATTGCAGGATTGAGTAGCACTGCAAACCCAGCACTCATGAAGTCCCTGTGTTTAATAATAATCATAGACTCTCTAAAGCCCTTCACAGTGAAGGCACAGAAGGAGAACACAATCAATGCAGGCAGACCGCAGCACAATCTCTGGTGCAACCAAAGTCCTAAACAGCCAGTGCCTATCTTTTCAGATAACAAGCATACCACCTGTAATGTCTTTCATATCTCCAATCCACAACCTGCAATGCCAAGCACAAACTGCACTTTGCCCTCTGAGTGCACCAATGCATCAGAATCAATTCATGGCAATCCATTGTGGAAGATCCAACAAAATGGCATTTGATGGAACCAAAAGGCAAGCTACAGTAGATTCTATGTGCAAAAAAATCATGAAAGCAATTGACAGTACAGAGCTGGCAAACATCTGGCGTTGAGTTGAGGCCAAAGTCAAGCCTTACAATCACATGGCATTGCCTAGTAGTAGGCAGCACATCCATATGGCACAGCAGCCTGTCATGCACAGTTAGACCTCATTACTTTCTCAAGTGATAGGTCCCTGCTGAACATGATCAAAGCAGAGCCAACTTGAAGGTCCAAGGCCAAGCTGGAGCCACCTAGGAAGTAAGGAGAAGAAGCCAGTGTCCTACCTTGCAGTCTTCAGAGCAGGATTTGACCGAATACTCCTCCGATTGTAAATATTTCTGTAGCACAATGTCAAATTCTTGGTATTTCTCCTGAGCGTGCTGGTCGTAGCCTTTGTAAGCCAAGACGCATTGCCTGCAACCAGCTACATCCCCATTCTCCACCAGGTCCCCACTACAGTTCAACGTGTCCGGATTGGGGAAGCCAGAAAACAAATCCCAAAGTGTGTAGGAATTACAAAAGGGTAGGTACAAATGACTCAAGTTGTAGTGAGTGGCTCCATCACCCCATGCCCATGCCTCACTCAAGTTCCTACAGACCGACTCAGCGTCGTCCACCTGCAGACACTGGCCAGATGGACTATGTGGGGGGCAGGCTGTTGGCCGCCACCGAGGTTTGGTAGAATTTCCTAGAAAAATAGCTTTTTTGCCTTGGCTAAGGCTCTTTTGAGATGATGGAATGGTAGGTGAGAGGGAAGGTCCTTCCGCTGATGGGAATTGATCAGCCATGCTAGGTGACACGAAGGTGCCCTGCTCTTTGTCTCTGGTCCTTGTCAATTTCGCCTCGGCGCAGAACCACAAATGATCAGAGAGCAGGACTGTGAAAAACAAGAGGGATGCTAAAGACAGTCGCCATTTCTGAGCCCTCTCGGAATCCGTGAAAGGTTTCTCGTTCTCCCGGGGTGCGAAGCAGATTCTGAAGCTGTCATCAAACTGCCGACACATCCAAGCACCCCTGGTCATATTTTGGGAAGGCGCTGCCCTGGCCGACTCCACCGTGACGGCTCCTTTGCCAGTGTGACCACAATATTCATTGACTTGAGGGTTGATTGGCTTTCGTTGGCTTTGCCTTCAGCTCCCTTTAGCGCCTTGGACGGCGTTTGGTGGGACTCGTCTTCAGTGCCGTTGATCAGCTAGATCCATCCAATTAGAGGGAATGGAGAGAGGAAGGCAGGCATGGTCACATCGCGCTTCTCCATCGCGCACAAACGCACAAAAGCGGCTTGCCGCTGACTGCATGCCTGTTGTCCGTGCTGGGAGCTCTGCCGTGCCGCACAGCGCTCTCATCAGCCCTTCCTTCCTTCCGTCCTTCCTTCCTTCCTCCTACTGACGACTGCAGCACAGCACGCTGGGCTTTGCTGCTGCTGCTGCTCGCTTCAGCCGGGCGTCTTTTCCTTGGCCAGCTGGGCGGAATACCCTGGGTTTTGCCTCCTGATGGCCACAGTCATCTTGGTCCTGCGCTAAGTTGCCGCCATCTTCGTCCTGAAACACTTTTTGGGGGGAGCTCGCTCTTCTGCGTCATCCCCGGCACCAAGATCTCTCTATCCTGGCGCATTGGCAGCGCTGGGCTGGAGGGAGAAGCTAGAGAGAGAGAGAGAAAGGGAGAGGGAGAGGGGAGCTGAGGAGGTGGAGGCAGCACAGAAATCACTCAGCCAGCCGCCGCATCAACTTGCTGGGATTCGGCTATTCCAGATCCTACATGGGGCTGCAGGATGACCGGCTCATTGACGCAAGTCTATACTAGAAGTTTGCGTGCGTCTCCCGGGAGCGCTGCCCTGCACTAACGCCTGGAGGATGTGCCAGTAAACACGGCTGGAAATGCGGCTTGCATCGCCTCCAACATACATATACATTATGGGGGGTGGTTAGGGGCAACCTGGACATCAGCTGCTGACTTGACCACAACATTTGGTCTTATTAATGATTCATTGTGTTACATCTCAGCTTTCCCTTTCATGCAAGTTGTCCAAAGACTTCCGCAGCATCTGCTGCAGTACTCCAATTCTCTACTGCCCCATAGTGTTCCATCAACAGGAGAAAAAAAAAAAAGAAGCCAGCAATACTACTCCACACAAGCAACAGTTCTCTCCCCATGGGCTGTGTGGGCTGATGTCATGCCTGAGCCTTACTGCTGCTACAATGGGTCCTTGTTGCCATGATGAGCTCTTATTATGTGTTTTGTCTTTTAGTTTTCATGATCAGGCTCCTTCCTTTGAAGAGAGCAGCAGGAGTGCCGATTGACTTCTTTCTGCTGTGACGCTATTGATGAAGGAGATTAGTGGTGGAGTGACAGAGCTGGGAAGGGGGGGAGAATTAGAGGAAAACCCCTCTCCCAGCTTGTCGCATTCCACTACTGACTGCTGCTACTGCCTGGCTCTACAATGCACATTCTTCTCCCAAGTGCTGAGCTGGAGCTGTCATTAGTCTCTGATTACTATGCTTTACATGAATGGAGGATTTCTCCTGCACCACTGACACGCATGTCAATGAGCCCGTCCTCACTTTACAGCTGCACTCCATGCATGGCACAAGCTTCATATGCTGCAGACACATCAATACACCATCCCCACATTACAATCCCTGGAGTGACCTTATCCAACTCCCAGCTGTCATGAGAGGTGAGCTGAAGACAGGGAAATACCTCCAAATAAAACAGGTTATATGCACTTGCTATATACAGTATATATGTATATTTCATGAGAGGTGAGCTGAAGACAGGGGAATACCTTCAGATAAGATTATACTTGCTACTGTATATACAGTATATGCAAATATTCATGAGAGGTGAGCTGAAGACAGGGAAATACCTACAAATAAAACAGGTTATATGCACTTGCTATATGTGTTTTTGCTTTTTATTATACTTACATTTTTTCAAAGTCTTTAGGTTGGTCACATGATGTACAGGGTCCTCTTCAGATCTTCTCCCTGTAATGGGTGACCTTCAGTGATGCAGAGAGCGGGGCTGACATGATGGTGTTGTTATACTGTGAATACAGAGTGCTGTCTTGACATCCCCTTAGGTGGCAGGTCTATTACACCCTGCAAGTCACAATATGTCATTGGTCTTGTAGGATAAACAATGGGCATTATTCAACCTAGAAGACTGAGGACATCGTCTGGTGAAGAAGTACTGCGGGGAACAGCTCTGGAAATGAAGTGAGTATTGCAACCCGAGCTATTTTTTTATTTGAAACAAAGAATTGGGCACCTTAAAAAAAGGTTTGGAGTTGGCATTTAACTGCGTGAGGCAGCAAAAGGAAGATCTTCATGTGTAAGGGCCTTGATCTTATTGTAAGCATGCTATACAGAATAATTTGAATCTTTATATTTTTAAACTCAAATAATGTTTCCACTAAGGTGTGTTTGTTGCAAGCACAGGCAAAGAATGTAATGCACGCAAAACTGTGTCATCCTTCCCAGTGATTTGCAAAGTAATGTGTTTGCTTACATGTCATTTGCAAATGTGCTACCTTTGGTCAGACTTAAGCACTTACACTGTAATTTATCTGTAATGCTAGAATACACTCAAAGTAGCTTTATCACACAACAAGCCACAAGCTGCATACAGTCCTTTTTGCTATCTCCAGAGGTTATTCACATAGTCATGGGGGGAAATGCAGGATAAGAAGCCTATTTGCAAACAGTCAGCACATGCTTCAGCTTCATTACATTTTTGTCTTGTGTGGTCACAATGGGCTGTATGTAGCATTTGCAGGCAGGGCCGGTGCTAGCATTTTTGCCAACACAGGCAAAGTTGAATTTGTGCCCCTCCCACCGGACCAGCGCTGACTCGCCGCTGCTCTCCCGCACCGAAGTGAAGAAAAAAAAAACATAGCGCAAGCATCGGGGCATTTTAACAAGTACAAGTACTTGTCAAAATGCCCTGTTTTTTCCACCCTCACCCTGCAGCGCCCTCAGACGGCCGCCTGACTTGCCTTGCGGTAGCGCCCGGGCCTGTTTGCAGTTAGTACAAGGGTCAAAACCCCTATCTTTGAGATGTGGTTGATTTGCTGTGAGATCACTGAAGCTCGACGAGGTAAAGCAGTATATTTTAGCTGGCAATATTCAGAGGACTTTGCAGACCTTGCTGGAAGAGTGAACTATATATATATATATACACTGAGTGGCCAGATTATTATGACCACCCCATCAGTACTTCGTTGGGCCACCTTTTGGCTTCAATACTGCGGCGATTCTTCTTGGCATTGACTCCAGGTTGAAAGGTGATGCGAGGAATCTGACACCATGCCTAATGAATAGCACTGTCCAGATCTGTGAGATTTAATGGTTGTGGAACCAGCTGCCTGATGGCTCTTTCAACTTTGTCCCACAAATGCTCAGTTGGATTGAGATCTGGTGATTGTGGGGGCCACCGAAGCAAGGTAAATTCTCCCTCATGTTCTTGAAACCACTCCTGCACAATACGAGCACCGTGGCATGGCGCATTGTCTTGTTGGAAGAAGCCATCTTCATTGGGATACGCCATCAACATGATAGGATGAACTTGATCAGCAACAATACTTTGGTATGTTGTGCTATTCAGACGTTGTTCCACACGAATTAAAGGGCCCAAATCATGCCAGGAAAGCATGTCCCAAACCATAACACTGCTCCCACCAGCTTGATGGGTTGTCCTCATGCATGTGGGGTGCATGCTTTCATGCTGTTCCCGCCAAATTCTCACTCTGCCATCTGCATGATGCAACTGGAAACGTGATTCATCGGACCACATGACTTTTTTCCAATGCACGACTGTCCAATCCTTGTGTTCCTGTACGAATTAGAGACGTTTTATCTTGTTAACTGCAGACAGCAAAGGTGTTCGAACAGGCCTTCGGCTTCCATATCCCATACAATGCAGTGTACGGCGAACAGTGCGTTCAGAGATCATTCAAGAGGATCCCTGATTAGGATCTGCAGTAATTTGATGCACTGTTGCCCTTCTGTTGTCTTGTACCAGTCTTGCCACTCTCCGTTCTGCCCTAACATTGACTAGTCGCTGACGGCCACAATTCGCACGTTCAGACCCAGATTTTCGGCTGACAGTCCAGTCTTTAAACACTTTAACAACAGCTGCTCTTGAACATTTAACGAATTCTGCTGTTTTGCTGATACTCGCTCCATGGCTCCGAGCGCCAACAATCATCCCACATTCAAAGGCTGTTAAATCGCGTTGTTTACCCATATCTTCAGAAAAAAATCACTTCTACTGTCGTGGTAAACAACCTGCTTCCCTATTTATAATGGTCTGGCCCTCTAGCAACTTCAGCGCAAAGTTATAGCTAATTTGCCTACAAACGTCAGGTGGTCATAATAATCTGGCCACTCAGTGTATATATACTGTGTGTGTATATATATATAATATAAAAACAAGTTCTAAATGCTGATATAAAATCATCTTACATTCATTAGTTAAACAAACTTGTTTTTCATTTACTTACAAATAGAGTTCATCTACTTCCTGGTCCTCTTGGGCACATATGATGTAGTGTGCCAAAGTGTTGCATCCTGGAAAGGTTACATCATCAGAGCATTGCTGGGAAATCTCATCTGTAATCTCAGGAGATCTTAGGGAAAGTCATTTTCCTCCCCTGAGATGATGTGCATGGACACATGTCCTAGTCACATGTGCCAGAGTTCCAGGAAGTAAAGGGAGAGCTAGTAACCTGCTATTACCCTGTTTCCCCGAAAATGAGACCTACCCCGAAAGTAAGACCTAGTACTATTTTTGGGAATTGCTAGAATATAAGACCTACCCCGAAAATAAGACCTAGTTGTGACTATTCCCAGGGTCGGTGGTGGCATAAGGGGGAACTTGAAGAGCCGCAGGAGAAGCAGGAGAGAATCAGCAGTGCCAACAAAGTCAGCACTAGAGGAAGCGAAGCGGCACCGGAGGGAGCAGAGCTGCATAAGCCGATGCCTCCTCTATAACGCCGGGTCCTGTCACAGGCGGAGTAATACCAAATGCACTCTGCCCATGAGGAATCCACAGTGAAAGTGAGCTCCGCTCATTCTGGCCAGCGATTGGTTAGCAAATTGCTCTTGGAAAGGTATGACACCCCTGATTGCCCTGATCACCATATTTTTGTACATGAATACATGTAGACTTTTCTACATGAATAAGTGTGGATTTTTGTACATTAAAAAAAAAAAAGACCTACCCCGAAAATAAGACCTAGTGTATTTTTTTGAGCCCAAAAAAATATAAGACAGTGTCTTATTTTCGGGGAAACATGGTAGTTAACATGGCCACTGACAGAAAACTGGGAAAGAAAAGAGAAATAAGCTATGCAAAAAATAAAAAATAAACTGTTATTATCTAGAAGTATGTGTTTGTAGATTGTCATTACTAAACATTTCTAAAGGTGTGATTGTTACTATTTTAAAGATATGGGTAAAGTTCGTCTTTAAGTAACTTGTTATGGTGTTTCAGTGTATTGGTGTTCATCCAGTACTAATAAATCCATTTTGCCCAGGCTTAGGGTTTAACCTAGACTGGAGCACTTTAATCTCTGTGATTGGTATTTGCACAACGTGCATAAGCCCATAAATGCTCAAATTACCACTGGCAATGTGTTAGGTTTATAAAGGCAATCCCTTAGACCAACAGTTATCTACTTACATGATATAGGAAACTTCAAATGTGGGTCATGACGTTACCAAAGGGCTGCACGTAATGCTCAGTGCAAGTAAAATTGTCCAAGGCTTGTCCAAGACTGCAGGCATGCTACAAAATGTGGTTGAGACTACAGTGATGGAGCAAGAGATGGTCAGGGACTATGGGCAAGATATAGGAGAAAGAAGAAAGTGTGAGATAATAAGCCAAATTATTTAACCAGCAGAAGTCAGTCTAGTTAAAGCCCAACCTCTCTCCTCCTTCCTTCAGTCCCTCCTTAGGAGCCCCTCAAATTTGTTTCATACCATTTTTTCACAACATCATAGGGTCCTCTTCCTCTTCGCCTCTTCTCCGACACTGGACAGTTTTCAATGATGCAGAGAATGGTGCTAATCTCTACATCGATATATATGTGCTGGGGAGGTGACTTTCTCTTGGTTTGGGCTAGGGTTGCACAGATACCAAGTACAGTACTCGGTACAAGTACGAGTACATGTACCGATACTTTTGAGCTCCAAGACTACACTAGAGAAAAATTCAAAAATTAGGAGGCAGCTGTCATTTGTAAGGAGCACACAGAGCTCCTGGGATTTGTACATTACTGTTTTAATGTACGATTTTGTTTTTATAAATATAAATAAAAGGATGCACAGATACCAGTTTTGCGAGTACTGGTACTTGCCGAGTACTTACAAGTACAAGTACTGATACATTTTTGTTTATTGTCATGTGACAGTTTTTCTAAAACAATACAGACTAATGATTTCAGGACAGTGGTGGAGCGCCAGAGCCTGGTCCCAGCTGCAACCGCTGCAACCCTGGTAGTTCTCATGAAAATGCCAAGTATCTGCGCTGGTACGCGAAATGTATCTGTGCATCCCTAGTTTGGGCCCATGATGCTCAACACTTACAGAAAGTGAGTGTCATTCAACCTAGAAGAGGACCAGCGCTGAATCGGTGAGTGGGTCAGTCTGTGGGGGATAGTGGGTGTGAGCAAGAAGTGAGTATCGCACTGAGAGCTGCATTTATTTATTTTTTAGAGCCGTTGATGGACTATTATAAAATGAATTTAGTAAAATTAGGTTTTATTATTTTTTCTTTAATAGCCCTGAATAAGCAATTAGGCAAGGAAATCACTGGCTACTGGGCCCAGATGCTACAAAACAAGTACCAAAGGACCACATGCAGCTCCCAGGCCAAAAGGTGGGAACCAGGGCCTTAGACTGTCCAGTTAGTATAGACTAGGACAAATCGTGAAATCGTCTGAACATATCAATATTTGCAAAATGCCTCTCAAATAGATGTATTTTCAGATGTTGGTTGAATTATCAGCTGGCAGTACATAATTCAGTCTCTATAGAACCTGGTGGCAATCTTCTGCACATTGTGTATACATCTTTATGCTGCTAGATTCACTAGTAGCTTAAGGGAGGAATGGTGAGAAAAGCAAGAGGCACTGAAGCAAGACTGTTTATCTTCAGTCATTCCCTTGTGTTCACCATTGAAGAATGGATTTCATTGTTTTAGGCTGACATATAAAATATGCAACATTTCCAAAATGTTAAAAACAACCCTATGAAATATTAAAAGGCTGTATGCATTTACTCAAGCATTAACATTATTTGTCATTTGCTTTCTAGAACAGTCCAATAAGTTACAGCTATGGGATACTATCCAACGCATTTTAGTCATCACTTGAGATCTTTCCTATCTTGGATGAACTGTGCCAAGTTTATTAAACGTCATGTAATAGATGGTATGAATAAAATCTGTACTTGTGTACTTTAGTTATAAATAGACAGTAATTAGGCCTGCTGGTCTCTGTATAGCAGAAAATACAAATTGTAAACCTCTTCGGAGGCTTGTTGCTCCTTAAAGGAGAACTAACGTAATAGCATACAAATTCATTTTTTTAACACCAGCCTTGTAATAGCAATAGAAATTTGACAACCCAACATAAGCATACTTGAAAAAAACCTCTTTCATTGTGAGTGTTGCCTCTCTGCTGTCCATCCCTTTCAACAACTTCTTTGATTCCCTTGCATACTTTGTGGCTTCCCCTCTACTAATTTCTTTGGTTTATGCTTGATTTCTAAGGATTACATATCCCATGGTATTTTGCTGTCTACAAGCAGTGGTGATGCCCCTCCTGAAACCCCTCCTCTTGAGCATCACTGTAGTTTAGACAGAATGTGTGGCATAGTAGGGCATATTCACAGGCACAGTGAATATGTGTCACTGCATTCAAGGAAGTAAATGTGTGGGAGTATTCAAAAAGTAAGTTTTCAAACTTCAAGATCTTTCAAATTAATTTGATTAGGATAGAAATAATTGAAATTCCACCTGGAAATACATATATGATTTTAAATTTTGACCATAGATATACAGTACTTTAACAAGGATATAATTGGTTAGCAGGGTCTATGTTACACAAATAAGTGAATAAGCCATTTTAGATCTTTTGTGAGATGATATTCAAGAGAACCTGTTTTTATTGTTCTATTACTTGAAAGAACATTGTCCACAATTATTCCTCTGGGGATACATGCAATCAATTCAGTTATTTTCATCATCATAGTGAAAGTCTGATATTTGTGTGTTTAAGATCAAAATATGAAAATAAAACAATAGAAAGAACTATAAAATGTTCCGTATACGTTCCTTGCTCTTTGAATCTCTTTGTTTTGAGAAATGTTTTTGAAGCATATTAATATAATCTGAGTCTAAAGCCAGTCCGGGCAACAGGTTCACTATTATGGTGAGCCCGCAGGCAAACCATACTTACAATCAAGTTTTTTTCAGGCTTACCATCAAGACCCTTTTACAAACACCTGGGAGATATGGAAAGTAAATGGGATACATATCCCATATGTGGATCTTGTCATGCTTGTAACATTGTAGATTCCTAGGAATAAACTTTTTTACATCTAGGTCCTGGCTGTTGAGTGCGGCTTTACATACATTGGATTACTGGTGATGGCACCCAACATTTTGGATGGGGCTGATGAGTTTGGGGTTGGGACTGGGCATATGAATGTGAACTGTATCCTTTTCACACATGAATAAACCAGTTGCACCCATCTATGTATCTGTTAGGCCAGTATAGCAGGCTCATCCAAAGACCTGCAGTTCCCCTTCTCCAGGTGAAGTATAGTTGAATGAAGAAGGGGCTGAAGTTGACTTAAGAATAGCTACCTGGATTTCTTAACTTCTCCTCAGAGGAGACAGTTGCCTAGACCAATGAGTGAACTGTCAATAGTTGGTGACTTACTTTAACCACTTGCTGACTGGGGTGTTAAACTCCCTTCCTGTCCAGGCCAATTATTAATATTCAGAGCTGCAATACTTTGACTGACATTTATTCAGTCATGCGACGCTGTGCTGAAATGAATTCTATACCATTTTTTGGGGACAGATAGAGTTTTCTTATGGTGGTATTTAATCACCACTGGGGGTTTTATTTTTTACTATATAATAAAAAAGTTCTAAAAATGTTGGAGAAAATTTTTTTTTTCCCTACGTTATGTTATAAAACATCTATCAGTACCCAATTTTTGGGTAAAACGTAAGATCAGGTAAAACATTTTATATGAGACTTTATGGGGGGTTTTTTTAGGTCGGCTAGAACTATGAGGTGAGTGAAAAGCACTCACCTCATAGTTCTCCTTTAACTTGATTGCTATCAATTGGTGGGCTAACAATCCTCCTATGTGATAGCCAATATACAATGAGAGGTCCTCTTTATGGAGACATCAGGGGTCTCTAAGACCCTTAATGTCACTTTGGGACACCCAACAAAGCTGATGAAGCAGAGATCTGTTTAACCAGCTTCTTCTCTGGCTATAGCAGCCAGAGAATTGACAGCTAAAGGTGGAAGTGATGTAATACACATTGCTTCCGCCTTTAGAAAGAGAGGAGGAGATATCAGCAGTGGGAAAATGCTGATCTCTCCTCAATCATCACTGGAAACAGCCGCTGTGCCGGTCCCGTCCTGCAGGGGGGACAGCAGAGCCTGGGATAACCAGCAGAGGCATTGGAGGGGAGGAGGGCGGCAGTGGAGGGGGATGCGGAAGCGGAGGGGGGTGCTTATTTTTTAGTGTCATACAAGCGATCGGCCAGTTGTAGAGCAGAAAAAAATCATGTACATATATGTCCACCTGCTGGGAAGAGGTTGCCGTCCGCCCATGTATTTACAATGGGCGGACGGCAAATGGTTAATAGAGATGACTGTAATTATGACTATTGAGTACTTGGGCCTGAGTCCCTGGAGGAAGAAGTCACTTGTGAAAAGAGGTTTGCCCCTGGAACAGGTTATTGTCCACATAATTATTATCCCTCCCTGAAAAAGTACTAAATCGATGGCCCACGCAAAATCCAAAAACATTTCAGGCTGCTTGAATAAAATAACATGAAGCAATAACAAAAGTGTACTGTAACTTTAATATTACAGGTTGCTCAATGTTTGATATAAATGGTAGATCCATACATTTCTATTTTCCACAACATTTTCCTGGGTTTAATGAAGTGTTTCTTTTGCTATCCTTTCTAACTCCTTATACAAAGGCAGTGGGTTCTTTGCATCATGAACTCTATACTACAATTGTATTACCTCAGTTGAGACTACGCCAAATATAGCATGTAACATAGTACCCATAATCCAACATAAAAGGCTAAATTACAATTGTACTTGAACCCACCACTAATCACAAAGCAGCTGTCAGGAATGTAAAATTCTGATTGGTATAGGTCAGGGGTAGGCTTCCTCGGCTCACCAGCTGTGCTGAAACTACAAATCCCATAAGGCATTGCAAGCCACAGGCATGACTCCGAGAGGCAGAAGCATCATGGGATTTGTAGTTTCAGCACAGCTGAAGAGACAAGGTTGCCTAACCCTGGTATAGGTTGTAGCACATAATTACTCCACTGGTCTTTGTTCTATGTTATTTAGTAAATACTCTGTTGAGGTGTACGTTAATCCATAATCCATTTGTCAGTATGTTTGGCATCGCAAGTCTCGCTGTACACTATTTTCTTTTGAAAATCACGTTTTGTAAATATACTGCATAGTTTCTTACCTGTAGAACCTGTTGTAGGCTGACAACGCTGCTTTGCCATTAGCAGCAGCACTGTCAGCCCTTTTCTGTGAGCTCCTTCAATTGGTTGTAGGGCTGCCTACACCTGATTGGCAGCCTAATGGCTAACTGAAGGAGCTTGAACAAATGGCTGACAATGCTGCTGCTTATTGTTACCGGCAGGATCAATTGGTAAAAAAAATCTTGGCAATACATTCACAAAAAAGGATGTGCTTAAGAAAACTGTAGGGCATAAACATGATGTTAAACATATTGAAGAATAGATTGTGGACTTACATACAGTCTAATGTGCCTTTCATTGCAGTTGGGTCAGTACCGATTTCTCTCTGATATCATGAAATAAAGACTCTAGCTTGTCTTTGTTTTCAGGCCTAAATTATTACATTGCTGTGCTGTGTATTTTAATATAGATAAGGTGGTTTGTTAAGCACATTCATAGCAACAGTGCAACCCTTTTATAAATATAGAACAAGAAAACAGGTCATTTTTCAACAGAATTATAGATGTGCTACTTGTGTCCAAGCACTAGTTTACATAAATGTTCCCTTGTGTATCTAAAACTCCTTGTCAGATTTCTATAAGCTGCTGAAGTGAAAAGATGTCTCCAGAGAGTTATAGACAGGTTCAAAGAAGGGAAAAAAGTACAGATTTTATTCAGCTATTAGTAGCATGCAGTATGTTTGTGACTCTGCAAACATGTTTTAGCTCTTAACATAAAACATATCATTAACAAGCCTGGTACATATTGCAGACTATCTTGGCTCAACGGTTCTTAAACATGTATATATAGGGGGAAAAAAATATACACAGATCCATGGCTTCCTTTATAAATTATGAATTTTATAGTAAATAAATGTTCACGTGTCTAGGGAAAATATCTGGTATGGTGTTTCCTTCTCTGGCCTTCACCAAGTGCCCTGTGAACCACCTAAATTTCCTATAAACCTGAAGATCTCCAGGCATACATATTCTTAACTCTTGCACTGGGGCTACCCCTGCACTGCAAGGGTTAAGTGTTCATCTTCATCTAGGGATGAAAAAAACAAAGTTATACGCACCTGAAGCTCACAGGCATCTGGCTGTTAGACTGGTTCCTGGAGCCTCTCTCCCCGTTCACTCCGGCGGTCTAACGTCCTGTGAGTTATCACGTCCTATACAGTGTATAGGATGTGAGGATGCCAAGGGACATTCCATTGCCAAAGGAGACAAGCTGGAGGGATCGGTCTAGCAGTCAGCCAGCTGCAAGTTTCAGGTGAGTATAACTTTGTTATTTTCTTCCCTAGATGAAGATGAGCACTTAACCCTTGCAGTGAGAGGGTCGCCCCACTACAAGGGTTAAGAATATTTATGCCCGAAGTTCTTCTTTAAGATGAAGGTTAAATTACCTGGTTGCTGAATAGTATTTCTAACAAAGATCGTTGTACAAACAGGCAAACTTGCATATTTGCTTTTTACAGAGGATGGAGGCAAATGTGCTGCAGTCCATGGGCTGTCTCAGCCCTCTTGCCCAATTAACTTCCTCCAAGCAAGTTAGGCCAGGTTCGTGGAGCTGCATTCAGACATACTATTTGATTTAACTGGGTGAACAGTCTGTAATATATGTTGGCATCTTAAGCTTTCTGTGTCATCGCCCAGGTTATGGTATTTTGTTGATTCAACCGTTTAGAGCAGAGAACATTCTTTCCTACCTTGGGATCATAGTCAGATGGTGTTAGCATTCTTCTGAAAGTTACATCATTACCCTACCTTTCTTAAGGTGCTATAGCAAGGAGAATGAAGTGGGTGTACTTGGAGATATCTCTGCTTCTTTGTGAGCCGCTGATGACAGCTATTAATTTGGAGGGGACTGTCCGGGGAACAGTTCTACTATAAGCTCATGGTCGCTAAAGTGACCATGAGCTTATAGTAGAACTGTAAATGTCAGGTACGTACGGCATATTGAGCTGGCCAGCCGGAAGCACTTTTGTTCCTCCGTTTGCCGTACGTCCTTGGCAGCGAAAGGGTTAAGGGGGTGTGTTTAGGGGCTGAGTTAAGGCCGGGGCAGGGTAAGGGTTAGGTGGGGAAACTGGTGGCTAGTAACTCTTAAGGCCTGGCTAGTAGCTCAGGACTTGAAATTTTGAGCCCTGCTGTATGCTATGTACTCTTGCATAGTACTATATACTATAGATTCATCACCATTGCAACCAATTACTACCAATAACACACCATCTGGCCTTTGAAGGTTTTGTTCCTGCCTGCTCAATATAAATGGCTGTCAGCTGCCATTTGTCAGTATGTGTTGGAGCAGATATGAAGAGCTGAGAGTCTTTGATTATGGAGAGTTAGTTGCTGCTATACAGTACTATATTGTGCTACATATTCATTGTTACTGATCTCTGTTCTCTGTGTCACACCACTGACCTGGCAGAGTTAAGGGCGGGGCACGGTAGGGGTCAGGTGGCGCGACTGGTGGCGAGTAACTCTTAAGGCCTGGCTAGTAGCGCAGGACTTGAAATTTTGAGCCCTGTTATATAGTGTTGGGTTTTAGTGTTTTAGGGTTTCTTTTTTAGGGTTAGGTATAATTGTTCTTCAGGACAAAGTGGTGGTCAGACTGCACCATTTAGAGGGAAGATGCATCTACCTTTTCTTTCCAGGAATGGCCAAGCTATACAGCCACAACATGTGGGGGAGATGGTTGAGTGGCTGAGAAAGCCTTCCTCTTCCTTCCAGGCACAGAACAGCCAGTTTTCTGTATCTGCTGTTAATACATCCTCTTCTCCCCCTCCTTCTCCTCTTCTGCTAATCCCGCCATAGCCCTGCAAACTGATATGGAGAAGTTGGCCTAATTATTTCATCACAGACAAGTCACTTGTTGCAAGTAGAAGATCTTAGTAATGTGCAGTAATGTGCAAGGATTCCTGGTTTCAGCTGGATGAGTTAGAGAGTTGCAGGACCATAGAAGGAGGGGGCACCAGGCAGGTAGCAGCAAGAGACAGTAATGTTCCTGCAGCTGCAGCATACTGCTAAGTGGTGTCGAATGATG